>NW_007098594.1:133772-179837 GCF_000164805.1 Carlito syrichta | reverse complement strand
AAAAAAAAAAAAAAAGAAGGAAAAGCTTTTTGGGGTTCCAGGTTAAAAGGCAGATGCATCCCGGTTGTGACCATGCAAGTGCAGAGTCTGGGTGATCTGCATTACAAGGTTTAGGAAGACTTTGACATCATTTTTCTCACAAAGAGGAGGGAAAAACAGGAGCTTCCTTAACCTACTTTTACTATTATTTTTCTGAGTCGGAGTCTCACTATCACCCAGGCTGTGCAGTGGCATGCTCACGGCCACTGCAGCTTCGACCTGCTGGGCTCCGGTGATCCTTCCGCCTCAGCCTTCCAAGTAGCTGGAACTACAGGAGTACACTACTACACCTGTCTGATTTTTTGATTTATTGTAGAAGTGAGGTCTCATGAAGTTGCCCAGGCGGGTCTTGAATCCCTGGGCTCAGGTGATCATCTCGCCTCCGCTTCCCAAACTGTTGGAATTACAGATGTGAACCACCACTCCCAACTAATCCACTTTCTTGATGCCAGTGAGATTTGCCCATAATAAAATGCCACCTGTTTCTCAGGCATACTAGCTGTCCTAGACCTCAAGCTGACCCCCTGACTCCTTTGATGTTTTTAATAGGCTCAGACTCTTAAATAGGAGGGTTCTTGATGCCCCAACCAGAAAATCAGGTTTTCATTCAGGTCAAACAATTTTTCCTGACAAGCACAGACTAGTCACCTTTCCTGCCGTCCAGGAATCTCAAAGAAAGTATATTTCTTTTTTTTTTTTTTGAGTTGGAGTCTCACTCTGTCGCCCAGACTGGAGTGCAGCGGCCGCTCCCGGCCACCGCAGCCTCGACCTGCTGGGCTCCGGCGATCTTTCCGCCTCAGCGAAAGTATATTTCTTAAGAAGTCAATAAATTCACAGATAAATTATTTCTCAGCAAAATATCCACCCATCCCCAACTACTCAAAAGGTGCAGCATGTACAGCCGCGGGTGACCACTAGATGGCGGCAGAGCACCTCTGACCACCTGGGTGGTGGGCAGGGAGGTGGGGTGGGGCGGATACCAGGAGTGCTGCCTGGGGAGAGGGGAGGAGAGTTTAAATGCCTGACCGGGTCCTCCAAGAAAAGTAAGCGGCATTTATGGTACCTGGGATAGAATGGGGGGCCCCAGTCATCTGTGAAAGGGTTCAGATTTGGGCCAAAGAGGAGGGGGAGCGTGACCCACCCAGGTTTTGGCAAATCACAGCAAACCCAGAGAATGCTGGACAGGGAGAGAAAAGGGATATGCCCAAAACCTGTAGTTGACTGGTTCCTACCCGGTTGACCTTATCCAGGCAGCCCCGCCCTCGAAGCACAGCACAAAGGAACTTCTTAGACTTGTGGCCATTTCCCAGAATTGACTTTGGGGTAAGAGGAGACCTCATGGGCACGTGGTCCAATAGCACCCTATTCCCTTTCCCAGGTCAAGCTTGTAACCTTTGCCGAAAAGTTGGGAAGCCGCTCCTTGACTACACAGCCCTTCCAAGATGTGTGGACAGTGCCCCACCCCACCCCAGTAGGGGCAGTCAGTCCTTGGTGTGTGTTGGCCATTGTACCCCCAGAGGAGGTTTTGTGGCTTGCCAAGCGCAGTGGCAGCTCTTTCCTCTCAGCCCTGGGCCCTTGCCATCACACCCTACTGTTTCCCAGGGTTGACATTTCCGAGGATGCAAGAAATCTGAGATTCTAGGACAAGCAAATGTCAGACTCTGGTGACCCCAGTTGCACACAGCACTCCCCCCCAAGGCAGCGGGTCTAACCTTTAGCTCTGATTGCAGAACTGAGACAGCCTGCATGGAAACTTCAATTTATTGAGTTCCCCTAGGGTCTGGGAGAGTCACCTCTCACCTCCAGCCGAGAGTTCTTGTTTCACGAAGCGCGGTTCTGTGCGCCTCATTCTGGGTGCCTGCATGCTGTTGTGGCTCGCCTCTTGGAATCGGATATGGGGAACAAAGGAGAAACTTGAAAGCACTTTTCTTGTTGTTCTGGTTCTTCCTGGGAGAGAGAGAAGGAACCCCCCAGCCATTTCAGATATTTAGTTAAAGGGTGTCCCCATGGGCACTGTGCTGGTGGTTCTCACAGGTGAGGTTACGTGTCTCTCTGGAGAGGTCCTACACCTGTGAGCCCGTTTCTCTCTCCTACTTTTTTTCACCCATTATTTGTTTTGCCTTTTTTTTTTTTTTTTTTTTTTTTTTAGTCAGAGTCTCACTCTGTCACCCAGGCTAGAGTGCAGTCACACTCTCACGGCCATCACAGCCTTGACCTGATGGGCCCGGGCAATCCTTCCACCTCAGCCTTCCAAGAAGCTGTAACTACAGGCCCATGCCACCACACCTGGCTAATTTTTTGATTTATCATAGAGACAAGGTCTTATCAAGTTGTCCAGGCTGGCCTCAAACCCCTGGGTTCAGGCATTCCTCTTGCCTCTGCCTCCCAAAGTGCTGGGATTACAGTCATGTGCCACTGCGTCCAGCTTATTTTGCTTTTTGGAGTGGCCTAGGATTAGCTGCTCACTGCACCTTCAGAGTTCATTTATAGAACTGTGGGCTCCATGAGTGTGAAAGCCTGGTCTACCCTTATGTGCCCAGCTCTCAGCACAGTGCCTGGCACTTCGTGGGCACATGATAAATAGGTGTGGAATGGAATGAATGTTGAATCTTCCCATATTTAGATAAGTAATCCCTATTCTTTTTTTTTTTTTCTTGAGTTGGAGTCTCACTCAGTCGCCCAGACTGGAGTGCAGTGGCCACTCCCGGCCACCGCAGCCTTGCCTGCTGGGCTCCGGCGATCCTTCCGCCTCAGCCTTCCGAGTAGCCGGAATCACAGGCATGCGCTATCATGCCCGGCTGATTTTTTGATTTATTGTAGAGATGAGGTCTCGCTGCCCTGGCAGGTCTCGAACCTGCGGGCTCAGGCAATCCACTCACCTCAGCCTCCCAAAGACGCAGGATTACAGGCTGAGCCACCGAGCCCAGCAAGTAATCCCTATTCTAAAGACCATGTATCTAAATGATCATCATAGTAGGTTTGTATGGTAAGCACTGTGTTCTGGGCCTTACACATGAGATTTTTAATAGTTTATATCCTTACAACATCCTTACAACATCCCTGCAAATGTAGGTATCTCCATATTGGAGATCAGGAAACTAAGGCTCAAAGATTGCACTCAGAGTTCAGTCAATGACAGGACTGTGACTTGGAGGCACTAGCTATCACCAAAAATCTGACTTTTTCTACCATGACAACAGAGAAAAAAGGACTTGCCTATTATTTTTTGAGTTGGGTTCTCACTCTGTTGCCCAGGCTGGAGTGCAGTGGCACAATCACAGCTCACCATAACCTCAACCTGATGGGCTCAGGGGGTTCTTCTGCCTCAGTCTTCTGAGTAACTGGGACTACAGGCACGTGCCACCATGCCCAGCTAATTTTTGTAAAGATAAGTTCTCACTATATTGCCCAGGCTGGTCTCGAACTTCTGAATTCAAGCAATCCTCCTGCCTTGGCTTCCCAAAGTGCTGAGATCATAGGCATGAACCACAGTGCCTGGCCTAGATGAGTTAACATTTTAAAAGTGCTCAGAATGGCTCTTGGTGCATAGAATGTATCTTATAGGTATTTGTCAAATTGTTAAAAATAAAGCCATGTTCATGAAATAAATTAGATTTCAGCCACTTCCTGCCCCCATCATGTGTCCTCCCCGCCTTGACCCGTCTGGCAGCCTGGCAGCCTGATTGAGCAAGGGATTATGGGGCGGGAGAGGCCAGGCCCTACAGCAGCAGGCACAGCCCTGGCCATCCTCGGGGCTGATGCGGTGCCATGCCTGGAATGCTGCCTGCTGGAGCAGTGACCCAAGCCGCCTCCTTCCAAGTCACCCCCATGGCTTTACCTCACATGAAGGCTCTATCAGAAATTTGCCAACACCCATTTTCATCCTCTAGAAAGGATTCTCTCAAACTTTCTATCCAAACACCTAAGAATATAAATCAGAAGCAGCCAAGGTTCCCAGCCTCCCCTCCCACCCCAGGATTTCTCTGAGGCCTCAGAAGTGACTACCTCACGGTAGAACGCTTGCCCACCTGCCAGGGAACGCCATCTGTTTGTTGGTATTTGCAGACTTTGGCAGCCCAAACTGGCTCCCTAGGTCTGTCCCCCTTGCTGTTCCCGTACCAAGGTAGGAAATTGGGAGACGCCTGTCCTCTAGTGGCGATCCTAGGGACAACACTACCCTGAGAACCAGGTCCCTATGGGCTGAAGGCTGCAGATGATGGAAGGAAAGCACCTTCTTTAATCAGAATCAGTACTAATATCCCCTTTGGCCCACTGAGCCTCTTGAGTCATTAGTTCACCACTCAGGGATCTTTTAAAACTGGACACATTCTATTTTGCTGCTAAAACACAGTCTCCTAGGAATGTCTGAGTCATTTAAATTTCAGAGGAAATTTTATTAGCAGCTTGGGATTTCCAAACCCGAGGTCAACCAGGATGTCTGATGTTTCAGCCCAACCTCCCAGCACCCCCCAACCTCCCCACCTATCACCCCATGAGGCCCCTGTTCTAGAACCTAGAGGTCTGTGGTCTTGCAGCCCTAGTGCGGGGCTGCCCCTGTCCTTAGACATCACAAAGGAGCCCAGAGCCTACTAGGACCCTCCCCTCCTTCTAACCGGCCTCCCCATTCATCCCCTCAATGCCACAGGCACTCAGCCCCTGTTTTCCTTTGCTGTCACTGTCTCGTCTCTCCTGCTGCCAGACTCCCTTTGCCGCATCCCGTCCACCTTCTGAGATACCTGTTGCCTCTTTTTTAGGCCACCTACAGCAGTGGCTCTCACCCAGTCACCTGGGCTGAACCACAGACTTGAATTCAGTGGACATAGGGAATGGCTGAGATGCTGTTTCTAACAAGTTCCCAAGTGATGCTGATCCACAGAATCCTCTGTGTATCAAGGACTTAGGACAGTGGTTCTCGGTCTTGATTACTCACTGGAGCCTCTGGGGGAGGCCTTGGTGGTGGTTCAGGTGGTCTGGTGTGTGGCCTGGGCCTTGGGGCTTCTAAGAGCTCTCTTGCTTGTTCTAGCATGCAGCTTGGGTTGAGAACCACTGACCTGAGTGCAGATTCCACCCCCAGCCTCCATTGCCCACCCCCCAACCCTGTCCCCTGCCCCCAGGCAGCCAGTCCTCATGAGCTACATATTCCCATCCTGCCTTGACAGGTGGTCTTCTCTCCTACTCCAGCCCCATGTGTGTTGCCCTGAAGTCACCAGGGAGAGGGGGCCTCACATAGAGCAAGATGCAAATGCCACCCCCAACAAGGGCACCTGCGTGAACTCATTCCCAGACTGGCATGGTGGAGGGGCGGGGAGCTGAAGGCAGAGCATGGGTGGGGGACAACTGAGGGGACACCCCAGTGGAAGATAGGACACAACAGGAAGGCACAGGCTCCATCTTGCAGCTGCCCTGGGGCTTCTTGGGCGCTGTGTTGGGTGTGCCAAGGGCTGTGAGCTGCACCAGCAGCATGTGCCCTGGGTGGTGAGTGGTGGGTGAGCTATACCCACTGCTGAGGCGGTGAGCCCTGTCCTCCTCCTGGCCCAATTCCTGGCTCCCATCACTCTGGTGTTTCTCGTGCTGGAGGTACTTGGGGGCAGAGTAGAATTTTACCATGAAGAGTCCCTGTGCAGTGTATGTTTTTTTTTTGAGTTGGAGCCTCACTCTGTTGCTCAGGCTGGAGTGCAATGGCATGCTCACAGCCACCACAGCCTCGACCTGCTGGGCTCAGGCGACCCTTCCACCTCAGCCAAGTAGCTGGAACTACAGGTGTGTACCTCCACATTCGGCTAATTTTTTGATTGATTGTAGCGATGAGGTCTCACCAAGTTGCCCAGGCTGGTCTCAAACCCCTGGACTCAGGCAATCTGCTCAACTCAGCCTCCCAAAGGCGCAGGATTACAGGCTGAGCCACCGAGTCTGGCTTCTTCAACGTTTTTAGATGACGCTTTCTCGATGAGGCTCCCCTGGCCACCTGATTTAAATTGTCAACTCGCCCTGTACTGTCCAAATCCCTCACCCGTTCTGCTTTTCCCTCCAAAGTACTTATCACCTTATAGTATACCATAACTTGTCATGTTTATTACTAGAATGTGAACTGCCCATGAGCAGGGCTTTTTGCCTCTGTTGATCACACTGTCTACCTAGCGTGTGGTGGGTGGCCAATATCCATTTAACTTTCAGACCGTTGTCCCCTGCCTAGTTTCTGAATCCTGCCCATCTGCTTGGTCTTCTGCCTAGCTCTTTCTGGAGGCCTAGGAGTATGCCCTGGTATCAGGGCCAGGCCAAGTGTAGGCTAACTCCAGATCATAGGTGACCCCAGACACTCATCTGCCTCTCTCTCCCTTGCTATGTGTGAGTTCCTAGGCTTTTCCCCACCTCACTTTGCACCTAGAGCTTCCCAGAACGACCTCCTGGTCTGGCTAGTAAGTTTCTCTAACAACAATAACAAAAAAAAAAAGAAATATTTTAACCTGTAATATGAAATGGCTTTTTCTACCCTTGGAGGCAGCTCAAGATTTGAGCCTCTTAAGGCCAGGCACGGTGGCTCATGCCTATAATCCTAGCACTTTGGGAGGCCGAAGTGAGTGAAACTTTGACAAAAACAAAAAACAAACTTGAGTCTCCTGTTTATAGGGAATTCAGCATGCAGAAATACTGCTACTGAAGGAAAGACTTTGTTCCATTTCTTCTCCCTCCCCACTCCCCTCTCGGGTGAAAGAATCAGGGTGCACCCTGTACTCCTCGGATGTACAAGGCACAGAGGTGAAGTACCCGTGCCTTCCGTGGGATGTGAAGGAGAGGCTTCCCGCTCAGACGTGATGCCATTCCAGGCAGACGGCCTTGGCAGCCGCCCTTTTTATTTATAACTGCCAGAGGGTACTCAGCTCAGATTTCAAATGACAATGGCGTGACATCAGTTTTAGGGGTCACAGACATTGGACTGAATTTTAGGGAGGCTGTGGAATTGGAACCCTGGAAAAGATGGTGCTGCAGCCAAGGGAAGGAGTGACCAGGGAGAGCGAAGGGCAGGAGGGGGAAGAAACTTCTGGAAGTGCTGAGGCAGCTGGGAGGCTGGGTGCAAACTTGGGGTGAGAGGTGTGAAGAACAAAAATGGGTCCCAGTGAGCAGAAAGGGAGGCAGGAATGTCACATTGTGGGAAAAGAGGAGGAATGTCACGTAGTGGGAAAAGAAGCAGGGGGAGTAAGTAAGACAGACGGGGTGGGTGAGGAGGGGAGGAAGACAGCCAAGTAAAGGTAGCTAAAGATATCTCAAAATTCAAAGAGTCTTTAAAATACAAAGTGGACACTCCTGGGGGCAGCCTTGGGCTTCCATGGGCCTCCTGTCAGTCAGAACCAGAGGCATCTGAATGCGTGGCAGAGGCTTCCCCATCCAAGTCCTTTACTCCTGCCCCTCCAGGATGAGCCTTCCTTCCTCACCCTGGCTTTTTGCCTGCATGTCATGCAGTCTCTGACCAAATCACAGCTGCCATCGCCAGGGGCTTCCTGGAGACCTCTCGGCTCTGAGTTTAGGCTGCCAGATTCAATAAATAAGAATACAGTTTAGGCCAGGGGTGGTGATGGTTCACGCCTGTAATTCCAACACTGGGAGACTGAGGAGGGAGGATTGTTTGAGTCCAGGACTTCAAGACCAGTTTAGTCAACACAGCAAGACCTCATCCCTACAAAAAAATCAAAAAAATTAATCGAACATTGTGGCATGTGCCTGTAATTCCAGCTACTTAGAGGCTGGGACAGAGGGACCACTTGAGCTCAGGAGGTGGAGTCAGCGGTGAGCTGTGATGGTGCCACTGCACTCCAACTTGAGCAACAGAGTGAGACCCCCAATTCAGAAAAACAAAGAAGTACAGGATACCCAGCTACACTTAATTTCAGATAAATGAGACAATTTTTTAGTATGAATATGTCCTATGTGATGTTTGGGATATACTTATACTAGAAAATTGTTCGTTGTTTATCTGAAGTTTAAATTGAACTGGGTATCTTGTGTTTGATCTGGCAACCCCACGAGTGCCACATGGTTTGGAGTTTTCCCTGTAGCCTTTTGCTTGCAAGTTGGCCCTTGTGGGCCTGCAAGAAAGTGGAAAGTGTTTCTGAAATGGACTTGGAAATCCACTCGTAAAGGGTGTTGAAGGTATTCATCGATGGCACAGTCTGGCCCCCGCTGACCTCTCCCCCGTCCTCTACTCGTCCCTTAATGAGAAACCCTCTCTTATGGTCTGACTGGCCTCCTCATCCCTTGTCCCATACTCTTGGACCACGTGGGGTTCACATCAGCCTCCTCCTACCTCCTGTCCAAAATGACCTCCTCTGCTTCCTCCGTTGCCTGTTAAAATCCTCCTACCTCTCTTCCTGGGATCCACTTCCCAAGTCTGGAGACTGCACACCAGTCTTTACCTCCTCTACAGAGCCTAGGACAGGGTCTGCCATTCCCATAGGTGCTAGAAAATCTCCGGAAAGACTTAAATAAGCCCGGATTGCCACCGGGTTTCTTGAAGAACTGTGAGTTTTGTCCCCCCTTCCAAAAGCTGGGGACTCGTTCAAGCTTTCTCTGGATGGATTGCGAGAAAGAAATCTCACCTTGAAGCATTCGTGTTATTCCATCAGAGAGAGGGGAGCACCTCAAAGCACAGCCCCCATCCGAGCCCCGTTCTGACACCCTTAGGAACTTCAGGAGGTGGGCACTGGCCCTCCCCGCAGCCGGCTTCAGCAGATTGACTCCCTCTGGATGGAAAGGACAGGGGGTGACAGCCATGCATTTGGGCCATCTGATATTTTGTCATCACCACCATCACCACCATCACCATCATCACCATCGTCATCCTATTTCATCTACATTGTGCTTTACAGGTTAGAGACTTTCCCTCCTTCAATAACCCTGTGAGTTAAGGAGTATTATCCCCATTTTACAAACAGGGAGGTAGAGGCCCAGGGCAGTGAGGTGCCTTTGCATATGGCCGCAGGGCAGCTGAAGGCAGAGCCAGGAGTAGGGCCTCCCAGGCTAGTGCTGTCTCTGCCACTTCCAGGAGGCCTAGTTCTTCCTCAGCCAGGGAGGGCAGGCAGATCCAGCCCGTAACTGAACTACCAAGTCAGTGAGGTTTGACTGCAGCACCCCCTGCCCTGTACTCCCCCACGTCTCTCAGAGGCGCCCCCTCTTGTGTTCCTGAGGGAAGCAGATCAAATTCCCTAAGGGCCCCACCCAGCTCTGAGATTCTGTGGTCCCTCCCACTTCCAGATCTACTCAGGAGAGTCTGTCCTCAGTGGCCTCAGCTCTACCTGTGATGTTCAGGATCACTTAGTCAAGGGTTTCCCAGAAGACAGCCCATGGTGCACTGGTCCCACCAGATTCTCGCTCTGTGACAGAAGGGTGCCAACATTCAATGCTGGTACCATAATCCCTTTTAAGCATGATGATGCTTAATAGCATATTAAAGGCACTGATATGTCCCACAGAGAAAAATATCCATTTTACTTTGACCCAAATTTTCCAAAATGTACCCAGCCATGGGAACTGTTGTATCAAGTAACAACTATTAACATTCTTGGAACCAGTGTTCCATACAACTTACTTTGAAAAACCAGGATCTGGTTCAAATCTTTCTTTTTATAGTTGAAAAATGGAAAAGTTCTTTCACTCATTCAATGAGCATTAACTCAAAACAAATTGAGGTTCTCTTAAATGCCAGAGCCTGCGTTGGGATGCACAAGAGTACGATGATAAGAGCTCATTTCCATGTAGCCCTTGGAGAGGACTCTTGAATCCATGTGATGTCAGTTTCATATCCACTTTGAAGATGAGGACCCCCGAAGCACAGAGAGATGCCATGCACCACCAGCATCAGTGTATGAGCCCAGCACCCTCTCTTGATGAGATGTGTTTGCTGTTGATGATCCTACCCGGTGGCCTCGAGTTCCATCATGAAGTGTAGAGCAGAGTGGAGCCCGGGGGTAGCCATGCTGGTGGGTTTGAGAGTGGATTGTGGCCGGGATCTACCCCCTTGTCCCCTCCTGCTTTTAACCCCTTCCTCCCCATTTTGTCTCCCACAGGTCTAACTGGCTGAAGCCGTGCTGTGGGAAGAGAGCAGCCGTGTGGCAGGTATTTTTGCTCAGTGCAAGTGTCAACAGTTTCCTGGTAGCCTGTGTAATATTGGTGGTGATTCTCCTGACTCTGGAACTTCTAATAGATATAAAGCTTCTCCAGTGTGAGTAGCAAGAGAGATACCTATGCAAATATGTATGATGTCAATATTCAATGTGCATCTGCATCTATCAGGGGTCCCCAACCAGCAGACCGCGATCTCTCCCCAGCCGCTGCCACCGCCCGGCCGCAGGCCCCCCACTCATGGGGATGATGACTGGGGAGGAAATGCCTGGCAGCTTCTCTGACTGTTGTCCCACCACCAGTCTGCCCCTGTCCGCCCAATGTGGCCTCTGCAGTCCCCCCCACCAGCATTCCATGATCAGAAACTGATGAGATAACAAACGTTGGGGACCCCTGTGTGCATTTTTTTTTTTTTAATTGTTCCCATTTGGAATTTTCCAGGCTGGAGCTTTCTGTAGCCTAAAGAGACTTCCCATTCACAGAGGCATATCACCTTGTAGTCACTAATAATGATAAGATTAGCAGCCGCAGTGACGATAAGATTCCTTGCGTTTTTACCCATTCGTGAGTTGGCAGTGTTATTTACACATAGTGTGATCATTCTGAAAACACTTTTCCATACATCTGACACTACAGCTACCCCATGAGATGTTCCTGGCCGATATGATTCCATGTAATAGACAAGGCAAGTTATGATTTGGAGAGGTGAGAGACTTGCCCTGGACAAGAGGTATGAAGCTGGAACTTTGAGCCACCAGAGCATTTAACTGCTTGGCCAGTTCTGTTCCCTCTTGGTTTTTGTCCTAGTTTCATGTGAAGCCTCATGCGCGTGGCTTGGCTGTCCTGTGGTAATGTGGCTGTCTGAGTGGATGGTCCATTTACTTCTCCAACACCCTTGCAGACCCTGGTTTGGTGACCAGAGGGCCCTGGGCCTTGGATATGTTTCTGGTAGAGCTCTGGTTCCCCATATTTTCGTGACTCAGAAGGCGGGCCCTATAAGTACGAATAAAAAGAAGTAAAATTACTGGCCCCAGAGGGATTTCCTTTCCTTTCAGCCACCTCCAATCTCACTCAGTCATCTTGGACTTGTTTACTCAAATGCCCCCAGTTCCTCTCCTGAATCCTCTGTACTCGGGGTCTGTCAAAGCTCCCTCCAGGTCGCATTAGCCTTCCCTGCTCTCTAAAAGAGGATGGCAGTGAGCACAGAATTGCTTTTGTCTGGTAAGCCTAGTTGGGTTTTATGCATCTGGTGGCCCCTTGGTTCCAATTAAAGGATCTTCCAGCATAAAGTGACCGGTACTGGTTTTTATACTCAACCTGTCTTCAATTAAACCATGTTGTCTCCTTTCCCTCCCACTCATCCATACTGTCTGCTTTTTATGAGACCTGACCATAATGGAGCCTTTCTTTCCCTGTGGCAGATTGTCCTCGGGGCCCTTGGCTGCTCAGGTTGTGACAAGGCATTGAGTACAACTGAGAACCCAGCCGACACTGGAATTTTGCTTAAAATTAAGTATCCAGGAGATTGATTTTGGTGGGAGATTCAATAGCAGCTCATAAAAGGCATCTTAAATTCCATAAAACGCACAATCAGAGATTTATTGCTCTTCTAAAGCAAACCGTAAAAAAAGGCACAGGAATTCATTTGGGAAATAATGGGGAGAGATTTTATGTTTTCAGAATCATCTGGAGGTCTTTGTGGAGTCACCCGGGCCTCAGCCTCTTGGTTCCCACTGGTATCCATGTGGCCCGTCTCCCGGCTCATCTTCTAAGGGTCGGTCATCTTGGCCCACAGCCAGGGGACCCCAGAATCTCCCACCTGGAACTTGATTTTGCAGCCTTCTTCCCCCGGATATGCTCTGTAACCTGGTTTTTACCCACCCCTGGGATCTGCAGATCCCAGAGTTTTGGGAGAGGCCATGGGTTCCTTTCTTTCAGCCAGCTCTCCCCACTGAGGCACTGGCCACTTTCCTTTGGCTCCCAAGGGATTCTGAGCAGCATGCCACGCAGGTCTGGCCACAGCCCACGAGAGAGGCAGAGCAGACATGTTCTCAGCAGCATTCCTGCTCCCTGCCCCTTCTCAGACCTAGTCCACTGTCCCAGCATGTCCTGCCAGTATCTCTTTTAGGGCCCTGGGGAGCCTCCTGCCCTCTGGGGGCATCCCTCCCACCCACTCGCCACCAGAGCTCACCAGACCCTTGTCCTGGACCCCAGTACCCTGTCTCACTGGGTGATAAACTATGCCATGCTGGGGGTCTTCAGAGATAGTGCCTTAACACCAAGGACTGACTGGTCTGAGGGAGAGGGGGAACCCTCAGTGTCCAAAGACTCTCCCTACTCACACTCCAGAACCTGGGAGGCAAGTGGACATTTAGCAGACCCCAGCTGTCTGACTCTGCCACTCTTGGGTAGGAGGCCGACACCCCCACCTCATACCTAGCCCTGCTTCCAGTTATCACTTCAACCTCCTCTCCACAGCACCTGGCCAACACCATCTCTGTCACTTCTAGTTTTCAGAATGAAAAGTCAGAATAAGCTTGCCTTGGGTCCTCTAACTGTACATAACACTTTGGGTGGCGAATTGTAGAGTAGATTTCTAAAAGCCCATCTAGGCTGAAGCTGCCCACTTGGGTCTGAAAGCCATGAATATCTTCCTAAGTCCCCTCTGAAGGGCTTCTTTCTTGGAGTCTGGTTACAGCAAAAAACCCACCAAAGGCTGAGTGGGAACTCAGAGACTCAGCCTTGGGCTAGAGGAAAGAACAGCATCATTGGCCCACAGACATGCACTGCCTCCATTGAGACACCGGTTAAAGCTGCCCCTCTCTTATCTGATTCTCAGATCTAACGTTCATGCATGCAGGCTTCAGGGTCCCAGAGGCTTGCCTCAATGCCTCCCTACCCATGCACCTAATTCTTGGCTTCTAAAGTTGGTCCTTATTGTGTTTGTTGCAGTTTCCAGTGCTTTCCAGTTTGCTGGTGTAATTCACTGGATCAGTCTGGTCATTCTGTCTGTGTTCTTCTCAGAGGTAGGTAGACTCGGGCCTTATAACCTCCTCTTTATGGCAACCTCTGTCCCTGGGAAACCAAGGCTTACTCTAACTCTATCTATTTCTCAGCATCAGGTCCTGTGCTAACTCCCAAGGTTGCAGAGAGAGAGAGATGTGAGAAAGAGAGCTGAGTTCTGCAGTAGGTGATGGCATGGAGGCAGGGGTGGGGTTAGCCCACAGACATAGGGAGGAGGAGCTGCTGCCCCAACCAGGGAGGTTTGGCCTGAGCAGGTGACCACTGAGAGGAATCCCATAGGATGAACAGGGGTTCTCCAGATGAGGGGTGCCCATGTGTCCCCCACCCCCTGCCGCAGGTACACATCAGCCCCCACAGAGCCACCTGTCTTCAATTAGCAGACATGGGGAAAGACAGGAGTGAATAAGGACAGAGCCTGCTTGGAACACACGCACACAGCTCATGCCATCACATGGACTCCAGGACCCAGAGCACAGCGGACTCTTGAAGGCAGGAAGGATGCTGCCAGAGAGGAGCAGTGAGGGCAGAGAGGTACCAAGGTGGAGCATATCTTGTATAGTGACCAGGGAACCCAGGCAGGCAGAGGCCCTCTGTGGGCCCCCTTTGGCCTACCTGGTGGCCTACCTGGTGGCCTACCTGGTGATGACATCCATGAAGGTGAGATTGAGCTAGACATAGCTGAGGGACAGCAAGTGGTTGGTGTGGCCAGCAAGGGGCAGTCAGGAGGCAAGGCTGAGGCCAGGAGCCAGGAGGGAGGAGCCGTTCAGACACCATAGTGGTGGTCCTGGGCCCACAGTCAGTCTCAGTCTCAGGGCCCAGGGCAAAGAGGATGAGGCCACAGGTTGGGCAGTGAACTTGACCCAACCCTGCAGGGGGCATGGGGTCTGACAGGGCCAAGAGATGGGGCCAAGAGATATGCCCCATCAGTGTGAGCAAAGCAGTGTCTTTCTGAAGCGTGGACCCCGTCAGCATTGCTGAAGTCAGCCGGTAAAAGCCACGTATAAGTCTCCATGTGTGGAGGCCCTCAGACCACTAGGTTATCATGCCAGAGCTGAGTAGCTCAATGGGGGCACTGAAATGTCTAGGAAACCAGGACTCTGATATATTCCTCTATTTTTACATGGGGAGGAGTGATGCTTCTTTTGAGCAGTTCCACAAGTGTCATAATGACACCCTGGCCTGTGTCTAGGCAGAGAGGTGGGGCATTGGCTTGAGACTGCTGCAGGCAGGGCTTTATCCTGTCCTATTGGCAGTGAGGGAGGGGCGGTAGTCACTGAATGACAGGAGAGTTTCTTGTAGAAAGCCGGTTGCTCCCAACAGAGCCAAGGACTGACCCAAGCCAGCTGGCCACTGTCCCACTCTGCCCCTGTGGCCCCCACCATCTCCTGCTGCAGGTACATATCAGCCCCCAAAGAGCCACAGTGGTTTAGCAGACATGGGGAAAGACAGGAGTGAATAAGGACAGAGCCTTCTGGGAACACATGCACACAGCTCACTCCATCATGTGGGCTCTGGGACCCAAAGCACAGTGGGCCCTTGAAGGCAAGAAGGATGATGCCAGAGAGGAGCAGTGAGGGCACAGAGGTACCAAGGTGGAGCATATCTTGTGGAGTGACCAGGGAACCCAGGCAGGAAGAGGTCCTCTGTGGGCCCCCTCTGGCCTACCTAATGGCTCTCTCTCCCTAACTCAGAGGAGGGCTGGGCCTTGGGCCTGGAGTTCAGACTTCTGAGTCTGGGCATGGAGTGTGGTGGGCTGGGCAGCAGGCATTCCAAGCTCAGAACATTCTCTTCCCCAAGCCTTGGCTCCTGCAACCCATGGAGTTGACCAGGGTGCCTGGACCTGAGGCTCAGACCATGGAGGCAGACTCCAACGCTGCCTGCCTGACTGGCTTACTGAGGCCATTGCCCCCACAGCAGAGTGCCTGTTCCCCAGCTCATGGCCCCTGTGAGGGTCCTGCCCTCCCTGGCTCCTTGTCTCTGCCTGCCGGGACTCCCTCCCACAAACACATGGGCCATGGCCAGATGTCTCCTTGATGCAAACCTTGGAAAATGTGCCATGTGTCTGTGCCTGCCAACAAAAATGTTTAATCAGTTGCTGCGGTTCTTCCCCTCAATCCCTCCGCTTTGGTTTTATTGGCTTTTGCAGAATTTATTACCCAGCGTTAATTTGGCATTCCCTTCCTGTCACTGCTGGAGACAAGCCACCTGAAACAGACAAGCCCCTGTGCACAGGAATCACAGCCTCAGAGTCCCGCAGACGCACCCTCAAAACGAGAAAGGGGTGGAGGTTCCCACAGCTCAGCAGGGAGAGCTGGTCTGCAAGGGACTGGGGAAGAAGGGCTGGTCCCTTACCTTGACCTTATCAAAAATGGTGAGAGGGTGGAGCCAGGAAACAAGAAGCAGGGAAGCCCTGCCTCCCCCAGCACACCCTGCCCACTGTGAACAGAGGGGCTGGTATACAGGGTCTGGTGACAAGGCAGCCTAGCTAGCGAGTGTGAATTTCCATGGTCTCAAAGAGTCCCCACCAGAACCGAGTGTCCAAACTTGTTACTGAATGGTCTCATAGAAGTCCCCCACCCCTAGAGGGTTTGGAAATGTGTGAGGGTGTTTGTGCCCTTGACAATGATGGGGATGCCTACTAGGAAGGGCCCAGGGAGCCCAGTGTCTCTCTCTCAGCAGTGCATCAGGCCTTAGGTTATGCAACCAGTTATGACCAAAACTGGGCCCAGGGTTCTGGGCTCCTAATCTGGTCTCTTGCCACTGAATGCCTATGTCCTTCTGTGGCCCGAGAACTGGAAGGTTGGGAAGGGACCAGGAATGTGGGGGAAAGACCAGGGCAAGGACCTGAGAAAGTCTGACCAAGCAACCCAGGACAACTGGCAGTCCCTCCTCATCTGTGAGAAATGAATGTCACCTCTTCAAGCCTGGCCCCTTCTTTCTCGGTTGATACCCGAGGACATGGCTATGGGCCAAGGGTGGAGGTCACGCCAAACCTTCTGGGCCTTAGGGAGTGGACGTTCCTTCACAAGAAATTCCAAGAAGGTCTGACCCTAAAGATTTCTGCTGCTCTGGAGCCCCTTGCCTTGTTCTGAGAAATATTCCACCCTTCTCTCAACAGAGCCTTAGGATGGCCCAGAGAGGTGGCTCAGACATTTTGTGAATTGTGAAACTAAGGCCTGGGGAGGTGTGGAAACCTCCAGGGTCTGTAGGAATGACAGGCGGGCCTGATGTAAGCCTCTGGGTGGGTGAGGAGTCCCCAGCCCCGGCCTTTGCCCACCCCAAAACCCTGCCAGGTTTCTTTGTTCTGTGTGAGCCCTGGAGGACAGAGATAGGCCCAATGTAGGAGAGTGTGAGGCTGGTTTGGGCTCAGTTTGAGGACATCTGTTCAAGCAGGCCACACTGCTCGACAATGAGACAGATGCTTTTAAAAGTGGGGAGCGTGGGTGCCCCTTGGTCAGGCAGGCTGTGCGGGGGTTTCTGTGGGGGTCAGAGGTGAGAGTGGGTGTCCACGAGGCTTCCTGGGCCACAATCTAGGTCAGGCAGGGTCACAGTGCTTCCACGTGGCCCTGCAGCACAAAGAACAAGCAGAGTCTTTGGAGTCCAGATGGAGGATTGTGCAAACAGTTTTTCCAAAGCACGCCCCCCCCACCTTTGGCTGAGACCAGGCCCAGCTGGCCACTTGGAATCAGGGAGCCTATTCCTGAGACTGCAGGAATTCTGGGGCCTCCTGGCCGAGGCCAAGCCCCCTAAAGCAGGGCCTGGTGCAGGCTGTGGGGTATTGGCACCCTCTCTGGAAAAGGCCCAGGCAGACCCCGCTCTTTCTCTAGACGCAAAAGCTGACCCCTGGCTTGCGCATCTAGAGATAGGAGTCTTCTAGATTGGAGCCTCAGGCTGTGGCAGCTACTGCTGACTCTTCTACTTCTTTCCCTTCCTCTTCCCCCTCCCCTTCCTCCTCTTCCTCCTCCTTCTATTGAGGTGAAATTCTTATCAAATAACATTTATTTATTTATTTATTTATTTATTTATCTATCTGAGTCATAGAGGCTCACTCTGTCACCCAGACTGGAATGTAGTGGCATGCTCATGGCTACCACAGCCTCGACCAGGCAATCCTTCCCAAGTAGCTGTGACTACAGGCATGCACCATCATGCCCTGCTAATGCTTTGATTTATTGTAGAGACTTGATCTCACCAAGTTGCCCAAGCCGGTCTTGAACCCTTGGGCTCAGGTAATCCTCTCGCCTCCACCTCTCAAAGTGCTGGGATTGCAGGCATGCGCCACCGTGCCTGGCATTATCATATAACGTTTTAGAATGTACAATCCAGTGGCATTTAACACATATACAATGTTGTGCAACCACCACCTCTATCTAGTTCCAAAGCATTTTCTTCACCCCCAAAGGAGACCTCATATCCATCAGCAGTCACTCCCCATTCTTCCTTCACCCTGTCCCTGACAACTCCGAATCTGCTTTTGTGTCTCTATGAATTTAAGTATTCTGGGAATTTCACATCAGCGGAACCATGAAACCTGTGGTCTTTTGTGACTGACTTCTTCACTTACATAATGTTTTCTAGGTTCGTCTACAATGTAGCATAGGTCAGAACTTCCTTCCTTTTTATGTCTAAATACTATTCCGAGGTATAGATGGATCACATTTTGTTTATCTGTTGGTCCATTGAGCGAGGCTTCTTTTAACGTCAGCTATTGGGCCACCTCCTTCTCCCTGAAGCCACCTCTTGGGTTCAGCCCCAGGATGCGCTGGGTGAGGAAGGAGCCTGACCTGCCTGGTTGCCAGCACCATTTGCCAAGAGCAGTCCATTGCCAAACCAGACGGAGCCAGGGCCTCATCCACCCATGTCCCCAGCCACACAGGATTCTGGATCTGTGAGGGGTCCTTCTTCTGCCTGCTCTTCCTCCCAGGAGGGCCATGGTTGTCAGCTGGGAGGCAGCAGCGTGGTGTTGTGCTCCATGCTCTGAGAGAGGATGAATTTGCCTCCCCTTAGTGTTTGACAAGTACTCTGGGAGAGGGAGCCAGTTTGGCCAGGAAGTCGCTGTGTGGCCTTGGGCAAGCCACTGCCTCTCTCTGTGCCTTGCTTCCCAGTGTTAACATAAGGAAGTGAGATCTGAGTTCTGGGTGGCCTCCTTGACCTGGCCTCAGGGGGAGCCACTGCTCATGCTTAGAGGTAGGGATTTTCTGCTCTCGTTCTCGCTCCTGCTCCAAGTTTCAGAAGGTGTAGGGAAATTAGCATTCCAGTTCTGCCTTCCCTCTAGCTGTAAGAGCCCCTGCACTTGATATCACTTCTGACCTCACTGGTCCCCTCCATAAAGTAGACAACAGCTGTCCTTCCCCCCACCTCAGAAGGAGCCTGATAAGATTATGAGAATGCTGGGGAAGGACTTGGCAAGAGGAAGACATGGGTGAAATCCCAGCAGCAACCTTCTCAAGGTCGTGTTTGATTTTAGGAGGTTCACCCCATGCCACCTCCCTGCCCCTGGTTGGATTGGCACTTGAGCAGGCCTGCAGTGACTCCTTGGATGATTTTTCGCCACTGCCAGGAGCCCTTTGTCCCAGAACTCCTCAGCTGGGCCTCCTTGGTGCTTGCATAGAGATTTTAAAAAACCAGCACCAAACTAGGCACAGTGGCTCATGCCTGTAATCCCAGTACTTTGGAAGGCCGAGGCACTAGGATTGCTTTAGCTCAGGAGTTTGAGACCAGCCTGGGCAACATAGTGAGATCTTGTCTCTACAAAAAAAAAAAAATCAAAATAATCAGCTGGGCATGGTGGCACACACCTGTAGTCCCAACTACTTGTGATGCTGAGAAGGGAGGGTTGCTTGAGCCCAGGAGGTCAAAGCTGCAGTGAGCCGTGATTGTGCCACTGCACTCCAATCTGGGTTACAGAGTAAGACCCTGACTCAAAAAAAGAAAAGAAAAAAGAAGAAAGAGTTAGTTTTTACTTTATTGCCATGCTAGTTGATTTTCTTAAAATAAATTTTTGAAACTTGAAACTAACGGTAGCAGTACTTCTATATCATAACCCCTATCCAAAATGACTTTGCTAATGCTTAGCAAATATGGTCTGTTTTTACATGCTTATTCTAAATTAGTATTTGTTGACATCATTCGCCTATCCTATTGACATTTTTAAAACTTTTTTATTCCAAAAGGCAAAGCACAGTTTTGGTGTCTTTGCCTTATTTGAGAATAGTGCAGATGTTGGTATTTGTCAGATAGCAAACAGTGAATTCATACTATCAGAGTAAACCCATTTATTAATGTCAAGAACTGTGCTTGCTTTTGTCCTGCTGTCTCATGGAAAAGCTAGATTCAGTGTTTCCTTAGTATGCTGTTTGGTTTTTTTTTGAGCCAGAGTCTCACTCTGTCGCCCAGGCTGCAGTGCAGTGGTACGATGACGGCTCACTGCAGCCTCAACCTCCTGGGCCCAGGCAATCCTTTCACCTCAGCCTCCTGAGTAGCTGGGATTATAGGTACGCACCATTATGCCTGGCTGATTTTTTATAGAGACAAGGTCTCACTATGTTGCCTAAGCTGGACTCCTGGGCTCAAGAAATCCTCTTGCCTCTGCCTCCTAATGTGCTGAGATTATAGGTGTGAGCCACTGCACCTGGTCCTTAGTATGTTTTTAATAAACCAAAACATTTTGTTAATGAATTTTAGGACTGACTAGTAAGGGAAACAAGACCGTGAACATTAAAATAGAGAGAAGTTTAAGAGCTGAGGAATGTTTGATTACTAATTCACTATGAAACTTGTTTATCTTAAATTATCATGATTTAATTGGTATTTGTCAGCTGTCAAGAGACAGATGATTTCCCTGCTATTGGTGAGCTTTTATTCCATCTACAGAGACAAGATTTACACATATGAAGCAATAGAGGATCGCACATTGAAACGTTAGACTGCACAGTACATTTAGGCAGTCCGTTTAGGTCCCAGTCAGAGATTCTAGAATGGTCACTTTGGAGAGCTGGTGAGGAAGAGCTTGGACAGGCTTGGACTTATGACAAGGCTTACAGCAAGTGGGAGACCTTGGAGGGTCCTAGGCAGGACAGGGCATGAGGAAATTGGCATGTTAGAGAAGACACCTGGCAGCCAGTGTAGAGAAGGGGCTGGAGGTGAGGGAAGACTGGAATCTGGAGACCAGTTAAGAGTCATGGCTCAGCGGAGAGAGGGGAAAGGTTTGAACCAGAAAAGTGGGAGTGGGAGTGGAGAAAGGGACAGGCTGGAAAGAGATTTGGCTGGACTTAGGAATTGCCTGAGGGGCGGGGGTAGGAGTGTGTGAGGGAGGAGGAGTGGGCGAGCATGTCTCCTGGGGTCTGGCTTAACCAACCGCAGCTGGTCATGCCATTCGTGGAGTCAAGAGCTGCTGCTCAAGAGAGAGGTCTAAACCAGAGGTGTGGACTTAGGGGGCTCTGACTATTGGGAGGTAGTCGAAGCTAAGGGGGAGATTGTCCGTGGAGGGGGAGAATTGAGAGAGAGAAACTGGAGCCCAGGGACATAATTTTTGTATGAACAGAGGGGAAGAAAACTGCAGAGATGATTGAGAAAGTGTTGCCAGGGAGGCAGGACGGAAATCCAGAGTGTGGAGTATCCTGGAAACAAAAGAAGGAGCTCCTTTTGAGCAGGGCGGTCAGTGGGGCCACATGCTACTGACCCAAGGTGGAGAAATAACAGGGTGTTACCCACTGGGTTTGGCAACCAGAAGGTCATTAATAACCATGAGATGAGCAGTTTTACTGGAGCAGTGGGGACCAATGTCAGATTGCAATAGTTTACTTGGAGATGCCTTCTTAAAAGACCTTTGCCCAGGGGAAGAGAGAGAGGAGACAATGGCTTACGGGAGACATGGAGTCAGTGAAGGATTTTTTTTTTAGAAAGGAGACTTGAGAATATTCATGTGGAAGAGGAAGTTCTGAAAGTAAGCCTCACCCATCCTGTGTATTTCAGTCTCTCTCCTCCTCACTCAAGGTCTAGGACAGTGCTTCATGCACTGCAGGCACTGTCAGTGTCAGTCATTTAATCAACTGGCACTTGGTCTTGGGTTCGACATCCCATGCTGCACCCTACTGGCCTGGAACCCATCCTTTTAAGGTAGCTGGGCGTCTTGTGCCAAAATGAACTTAGCACTATGGAGTAACAGCGCAGTTTGTCCATGAACTCAGAGCCCCTGGATGTCTCAGCTACCGTGTCTGGTCAGAGGGGCTCACCTTTGGACCCTGAGAGTAGATGCAATTCTGGGAGGAGGCAGTTTCCCTGGATCACCAGCCACTGGTGGGAGGGAGTCAGTGCCCAAGGAGTGAAGTAGGGAGCTGGTGAGTCTGCTGCTGTTTTATCAATACCTGACTCCAGGGGGAGCCCTTGTACTGTCCTGCAGTCGCCCCTCCAACAGCCCTTGTCACCTGGCAAACGTTTTGACACCGATTTAAGACTGGTGACGGGTTTTAACCACTGCAAAGATTTCTCACATTTCTTCTTCTTCTTTTTTTGTCTTGTATTTGGAACCTGGAATCCATGTCTTCCTCCTGCCGTGAACCCCAGGGAAAACATGCCCAAGGCAGATCTGCTTCTTTAGGAAGTCTGTGGGGTGGCAGGGCAGTGTGGCCCTGTCCCTGCCTCCATGGATGGGGGTATTGGTAAAGGTGTTTGGGGAGGGGAAAGATGCTTCAGGGGAAAAACCAGCAGGTGGGGTGACTCAGAGCTGGGTTCTCACTCTGGCTTGGACCCTGACTAGCAGGAGCCTGGCTAGGAGGTGTTTCCCACACATTCTCCACAGCTGTCCTTTACTGTTCTGTTTCCATGGGCTGGGCTAGGAAGGAGAGGCTCCCGTGGGAGGTGGGCCGGAGCCAGGTGTCAGAGGATGGGTCTCATGTGGATGGCCAGCAAGGAGGGCATGCCAGTGTTCCAGCTGCTCTGCCTCCTTACCTGGCACCACTTTGGCCCATAAAATCTTCCTGGAACACAGAGGCTCCATGTATGCTGCCTGCTGCCTTCTCCTTCTGCTCAGCAGTTGCTGGCTGAGTCTCCTGCCTGGCCAGCTCCCTTCTCTCCACCACCCCCTCCGGTACCTACCCAACGCCCCCAGGCCACTGCCTTTTCAGCTAAGAAATGTATTGTTTTAAAAGAAGTATGATGATTCCTCTTATATGAGATTCCTAGCAGAGTTAGATTCATAGAGACAGAAAGTAGGATGGTGGTTGCCAGGGGCTGGGAAGGGGAGAGAGTGGGAGTTATTGTCTGATGGGTACAGAGTTTCAGTTTGGAAAGATGAAAAAGTTCTAAAGTTGGATCATGGTGGTGGCTGCACAACAATGTGCATGTGCTAATACCACTGAGCAGGACACTTCAAAATGGTTAAGATGTATTTAATGCTATATATATTTTATTACCATTTTAATAGGAGGAGGAGGAAGAGGAGCAGAGCAACAGCAGATATCATTTTTGGACCAGGCCCTGTTCCTATCTGTCCTAGTATGGACTTTTTTGTCTTGAGAGCCCCAGAATTGGGGAGTGTAGCTATTGTAGCAGAAGAAGTAAACACCAAGTTTCAATCTCAGCACAAACAGGGGGATCAGGCAGCAACAACAGAAACCAGGACAATATGTGGTGTTCTTACCCAGCTTGAGTAGTACCCTATGCAAAGTCAGAAACCTCTGGGTCCAAGTGCTGACTTCATCACCAATTGCCTGTGTGACTTTGGGCAGCTTCCTTAACCTCTCTGACCCTCTCTGTAAAATGAGAATCACAAGTGAGAAGGGCTGGCCCAGGGTCACCAGCATATACTAGATAGCAAATGTTATCCTCAAATAATTGGAAGGATTGTGTCATGTAACCCACCTCTCTGGCAAAGGAGAAGCTGAGGCCCAGATAGGGGACTTGACTTGCCCAAGGCAATACAACCAGCTTGTTCCTGAGCTGACCCCCAAATACCTCAGACCCCCACTCAGATATTTTCCCATCCCTGGGAGCTGTCTTATAGTTAAGCACAGGTCCACCAATCCAGAGACTGGGAAGCTATGCAGGAGTGGACATCAGACTGCCACATGTTCCTCTCTGTATATAAAGACGGTACATGACTAGCTACTCCCAGCATCCCACCTTCTTTTTAGACTGAGTACAAAGGTTTAGAAAGGGAAATATGGTATGGGAAACATGCAGTATGGCATAGGGTGTGTCTGGATGGTTTATCTTGGGTGGTGGTCTTCCTGGAGGTCTGATTGGTATTATCTCAGCTGCAGTCAGCTGCATTCAGGTTATGGATCAATCACCTAGTGACTCCCTAAGGTGGGAGGGTCCTGAAGTCAGGATATTTCAAGATTAGACCCTGAAATTTCTAAGCAAGCATATGAAGACCTGCTTTTAAGATGCTTCTTTGGAGACAGACATACTCATGGTGAGAAAACTGCTCCTAGAGGCAGCAACATTTAGGAATTATTCACTTATGCACACATTTGTTCATTCATTCACCATACATAACACTCAGTGTCTACTTGCCAAGTATCAGGGTCAAAAGAGAGAAATCAAGTAGTATCTCTAGAGCCTTAACTGGGGATGGAATAGGTAATTACCACAAGATACAAGGAAGTGCTGAGGGAGGGTGATGTCCAAGAACCATAGGAACACCCAGGAAGTAGGCACCACTGAGTCTGGGGAGTGTGGAAGAGTTTCATGGAAGTCACATTTGAGCTGAGGCCAGAAGGACAAGAAGGGGAAAGGGGAAAGCTCGTTAGGACATAGGCCAAGCTGCTGTAACAAGAAAACCAAACACACAGGGGTTTAAGCAAGGCAGGGTTCATTTCTCTCTCATGGAGGAATACATTGAGTAGGAAGTAAGGCTGATACGGTAGCTTGGGGTGATGGGAACCCAGCAGGCATCTGTCTTGTTGCCTGGCCCTCCTTCGTTGAAGATGGCTCACCATTACACCTGGACACCATATGCTAGTCTTGGGAACAGAGAACGAGGAGGAAGAGCCCAGTCCATTTAAGGACACAACCCAGAAGTTGTGCGCAGTGCTTCTGCTAACCAGCCATTGGCCAGAATGTAGTCACATGGCTGCTCCTGACCACAAGGAAGGCTGGGCTATGTAGTCTTTGGCTGGGTGGCCATGCTGATGCTTGACTTATTGTACAAGAAAGAAGGAAGACATTGGAGGTGAGCAGGGAAGTCAACTGCAGCCTTTGCCACATGCAAAGACAAGGCAATAAGAGGGATAGTTTGCATATTTGAAGATTTGTAAGTGGTTTGCAGCCTGACAGGGGTGGCGAAAGATAATATGGAGACAAAGGCAGGGTCCTGAGTATCATTCCAAGGGATTTGGAGCATATTCTGTAGGTACCAGGAGCAAGTTCTGGCACAAATGGTGCTGGAAGTGCCCAGAGGATGGCACACATTGGGTGGGAGGGGCCAAGCCTGCAGGCAGAGAAGCCAGTAGGAGGCATAGGCTGTGGGGATGGAGAGGGCACACAGGCTGAGGAATGCTTAGGGATGGAAGGGACCTTTTTCTATTATGGAATATGGAAGCAGAGCTCTGGATTCTGAGTTCTGGAATCTTCTCCACTGGGGGAGGGGCCAGAGAAAAATAACCACTTTTCTCACTTCCTCTCCTCAGACAGTTCTACGGATTGTGGTACTTGGGATCTGGGATTACATCGAAAACAAAATAGAGGTAAAAAAGACGAGTGTCCACCCCCAATTCCCCAACCCAGCCATTCTGTAAGCTGGAAAATGTCACTGTTCTATCCATTTCAGGGTGGGAGCCATGAAATAAGGCTGGCTCCTTCCTCAGCTGGACCATGGGAGCCTTTTCAGCTGTGCATGCTAGGTGGGGCGGGGAGGGGTAAACAGAGACTGTTGCCAGCAAAGGGACGTTCTAAAACAGTCTCCTTGAAGTTCTACAAGATGCTTAAATTTATTCTTGAATCAATTTGAAAAGCTTTTGAAATGTGTTTTAAAAACAAATAAATCTACCTTAAATGGAGAGGTGAGCGGGAATCTGTGAAAGCGCTTCTCAGCCTGGGTTTCTACTTCCTGTTCGAGGGGTGAGGTGTGGGATGGCCTGGCTGTCGCTGGCCAAGGCAAGGTGGCCAAGGCAAGGTGGCCAGTGTCTGCTGCCCACTCCTTCCTCTCTGGGCTCAATGCCATGAGGGGGCCAGACCAAGGCTGGGCTGGGACAGGCAGACAAAGGTCAGGGCTCAAGGCTTAATTGTGCAGGCTGTGCCCCCCTCCTCGCTTGGCCCTGCCTTCCGCAGGCTTTGGGACTCTGCACTGGACAGAGATGTGATGGGGCCCTGGGCTCCTGCTGCCGAGAGAGGGAGGCCCGCCACACCTGCCTTCAGTCCCTGCACTGGCAGAGAGGGATTCTGCTTGGCCTCTGCCTGGGGCCTGAGACACAGGATGCAGGCCCTGTCTTGAGAGGGTTGAGAGAGCCCAAGGCCACATGAACTGAGACTGGAGATGGACTGGGGTCGTTTGGAGGACAGAGAGTGCTCAGGAGCTCATCTAGGGGAGGGGGGTCCCTAAGCCTGAGGAGGGCCGGGAGGCGCAGCCAGGGATAGGGTGACCTTCTGACAGGGCCCGGGCCCCTGTAGAAGTTGGCCAGCACCACCTACCTTGCCTGATGGGTCTCTGGTCCTGGACACCCAGCTCGGCCCAGAGCACTGAAGTCTGCCTCCTCTCATAGGTGTTTGACGGGGCCGTGATCATCCTGTCCTTGGCCCCGATGGTGGCATCCACTGTGGCCAACGGGCCCAGGAGCCCCTGGGACGCCATCAGCCTCATCATCATGCTCCGGATCTGGCGGGTGAAGAGGGTCATTGACGGTGAGTGGCCCAAGGAGTTGGGGGTCAGTGGGGCTGGCAGGGAGGAAGGGGGCTGCTTCAAAACCTGGCTGAGAGAGGAGAGAGACCGTGTGATGTGGGAATGGCCTCGCCAGTGTCGGGCTGAAGGGTGAGATTGTTGGCGTGGGGAGGAACAAGCTGTCCCTGCGTGTTCACTGTCACGTGTTTGCTTACACCCTGTTCGGATGTCACACACACACTTGACTTTCCCACCACCTGTGGTGAGGTCATGTGTTCAGTTCAAGGCAATTGTGTGTCATGTGCTTATAGCAGGGCCAGCTATTCTGGAAAAAGCTTTCTACACCCTGGGAGTCTTTTTTTTTTTAATTTTTAATTTTAAAGATGTGGGGTACAATTCAGAGTTAGGTATACAAATGTTCATTATGCAGATACCCTTGTTGATAAGGTGTGTTTCACCCTCTCCCCTGGCAATTTCCCACTACTGCCAATTTCTCTTTTTTATTTTTTTAATTTTTATTACAAAGATGTGGGTACAATTCAGGATTAGGTATACAAACATTGATCATGCAGGTACCCCTGTTGATACCCTGGGAGTCTTGATATACACCTGCCATTGGCTCCCCCATGGTCAACAGACTCACTGTTGGCTCTGTCCAGGTTGTCCGGTCAAGGCCTTGCTCCCTACAGGTCTGTCCCACCTTTGTGTCCATCAAGGACAGCCTGGGTGCCCCCAAGCCTGTTGACCTGAAGACAGCTAGAGAGCCTTTCTGTGGGAGCTGCTGGCTTGCACTGGGTTTCGACCCACTCATCTTTTTTTTTTTAGTTGGAGTCTCACTCTGTCGCCCAGACTGGAGTGCAGTGGCCGCTCCCGGCCACCACAGCCTCGCCTGCTGGGCTCCGGCGATCCTTCTGCCTCAGCCTTCCGAGTAGCCGGAATTACAGGCATGTGCTACCACGCCTGGCTGATTTTTTTTTGATTTATTGTAGAGATGAGGTCTCGCTGCCCAGGCGGGTCTCGAACCTGCGGGCTCAGGCAGTCCACTCACCTCAGCCTCCCAAAGGCGCGGGATTACAGGCTGAGCCACCGAGCCCGGCGCCCCACTCATCTTTAGTGACACGTTTCTGTCTCTGGGTCTCCATTCCCACGTCTGATCCTGGCCTTTGTCATTGCCTTTGCTGTCACCAGAGGCAGAGGCTGCTCCCTTGCTGAGCCACCCTCCTGTAGAGAGCTATGCCCTGATCTGGGTGGTTCCTGTGTTTTCAGAAGGTGGTGACAGACCAGAGTGTGTCCTTCAGAGGAGGGTGGTCTGGGTGGGGGGAAGACGGCAACCTCATCCCTGAAGAATGGTGCGGGGTACTGGGGTGGGGTGACGACCCAGGAAGGGCACTAAAGTCCGGGGAAAGAGGGAAGACTTGAGTCACAGGGATCCAGAGGGTGGTCCTTGGTCCCTGAGGACATAACAAGGAGGCCCACCTTACCTCAGCCGGATGAGGTACAGAGCCACCCGCGATGGACTGGTGGACATTCGCCATCTCCAAGAGCTCCCCCTAGAGCCAGGAGGTTGTATAGACGATTCCCACGCTTTTTTTTTTAGGAGACAGATTCTCACTCTGACACCCATGCTGGTGTGTAGCTGCACCAACATAGCTCACTGCAACCTCAAACTCCTGACCTCAAGCAATCATCTTGCCTCAGCCTCCCAAAGTGCTAGGATTACAGGTGTGAGCCACCATACCCAACTTTTTTTTTTTTTTTTTTTTGCAGCAAATCCCTTTCTTCTGCAAAATCTTATCCGATGTGTAAAATAAATTGAAAGTGAAGCTGCTTTGGTTGGCTTGGAGTGGAGTGGGCCCAGAGCCCACCTCCTTGCCTTCTCCCTTGTTCCCTGAGGCACCTCTAAGGATCTGCCAGGCCTTCTGGAGCACAGGTTTAAAATGCCTGGATAATCAGGGTGCAGGGGCTTATGCATGTAGTCCCAGTGACTCAGGAGGCAGAGGCAGAAGGATCACTTTGAGTCCAGGAGTTTGAGACCAGCCTGGACAACATAGGAAAACCCCCATCTCTTAAAAAAAACAAACACTGGGATAGATGCTAAACACTGGGAGATGTGGAGGGTTCTAGGCCTGAATTTTGATTGCAAGTGTCTCTGAGGATACTCTAACAGTGTTTGCCCAGGGGTGCAAGATAGGCAGAATGGACCCTAGGGTCTCTCGTCCTCAAATCCTCTCCCTGGTCCCCTCCCCCTTGTCCCACCCTGTGAACACTGTGGGCTTTGGTCCTGGTGTCCATGCTGCTATCTCTTCAGGGAGCCCCAGAATCTTCATCAAACTGGGTTGTGTTTGGTTCCAGCTTTGAAAGCCTTTGGCAGACCCAGAAGGCTCTGGGAGATCACCTAGTTGTTCCCCCTTATTGACGGATGGGGAGGCCGAGGCTAAGTGGGATGAGGGTGACACTGCAAGTCAGGCTCAGAACCAGAAGTGGAGCCCAGGACCCCTGACGCCCCCCAGTGCTCTTTTGGCTGTTCACTCTCCACCCCTCCATCTGCTCAGGACCCCGTTCTTGGCCCTGTCCACGAGAACAGCCACTCCCCTCAGGGCAGGAACAGCGCCTTCTTACTCTTTCTGCCAGCTGCAGACTGCTGCACACCCTCACACTGATGGATTTTGACAGCCCCATTGCGAAGGCTCCTGCCAGCCATCCGCCCGCCTTCCTGACATGAGGCCTTGCCGTGCCACTGGGAGGCTCATGATAGGGACATGCTGGCAAACGGATGGGTGTTAACTTGCTACTCTCCCCCTGGGTGTGAACTGGCTTCAGCCGAGATCTGAGGAGGCACCTCAGATCTCTTGGGGTATCTTGGGGCAGCCCCTAGGCCTAGAGCTGGGTCTTGGGGACACACGCCTGCCCTCCAGTCTGGAAGCAAACAGAAAAGTCCTGGTTTATCTTCTCTGCCTGATTCCTGCAACAGCCAGAGAACATCAGGAGAGGAAAGGGGGAGATGTGGAGGGCTCTGGAACTCAGTGGCAAGAGAGGCATGTGACCGGGGTTTTAAAGAGCCAGGAAGGGCTGGGTTCTGAGCAGTGTGAAAAGAGTGTGAAGGGCAAGGCCAAGTTAAGGACAGGAACTGAGACTGAGACTGCCAGGGCCAGAGAACTTCCAAGGGAGGGGGTCCATGGGGCTGCTGCTGGCTGAGGCCAGGCTTTCTCCTCGGGATCTCACTGTGTATATCTATTATAAATGGGATCGTCTGAGTAACAGAGACCCAGAATAACCATGTCTAAAAACAGAAGCTTATTTCTTTCACATGAAAGTCTGCAGAGAGGTGTCCAAGGCTGATATGGCACTCACTTCCCAGAGCCAAGATCCCAGGTTCCTTCTATTTTGTTGGTCTGCTATACTTAGCCTACTTTTCAAAGTCACCTCATGGTCCACGGTAGCTGCTCCAGTGCCAGCCATCACCTCCTCATCACAGCTAGTAGAAAGAAGATAAAGAGATAAAAAGGGCTGGGTGCGGTTGGCTCACCCCATAATGCCAGCACTTTGGAAGACCAAGGCAAGAGGATTGCCTAAGCCCAGGAATTGGAGACCAGCCAACATGGCAAGACCTTGTGTCTACAATAAGTAAAAAAGTAGCCGGATGTGGTGGCACACATCTGCAGTCCCAGCTACTTGGAAGGCTGAGGTGGAAGGATCACCTGAGTCCAGCAGGTCAAGGCTGTAGTAGCTGTGATTGTGCCACTGCCCTCCAACCTGGGCTACAGAGCGAGACTCCAACTCAAAAAAAAAAGAAAGAAAGAAAGTAAAAGGAAGGCCCCGACTGCCTTTTCCTTTTAAACACCTTCTTTAAGTTATAATTCACATGCTGTAAAATCTACCCATCTAAAGTCCACAATTCAGTAGATTTTAATGTGTTCATAGAGTTGTGCAACCATCAAAACCCAAGTTTAGACGCCAAAAAGAAACCCAACACTCATCAGCAGTCACTCCCATCACCCCCTTAGCCCTAGGCATCACTAATCTACTTGCTATCTCTATAGATGTGCCTGTTCTGGGCATTTCATGTAAATGGAATCATCTGTGATCTTTTGTGTCTGGCTTCTTCCACTTAGCAGTGTTTTCAGGGTTCATCTGTGCTGTAACTTGTGTCAGCGCTTCATTCCTTTCCATTGTCAAGTAGTATTCCTTGTAGGGATAGACCACATTTTATTTATACATTCATCAGTTGGCGAACATTTAGGTATTTCCACTGTTGGGCTATTATGAATAAGGCTGCTGTGAACACTCACGTACACTCCATTTCTCAGGAACCCAGGAATGGAATTGCTGGGTCACATGGTCACTCCTTGTTTAACAGTTTGAAGAACAGCCAAACTGTTTTCCAAAGTGGTTGTTCTGTTTTACATTCCCACCAGCAATGTATAAGGGGTGCAATGTCCCACATCCTCACCAGTCCCAGTTAACTTTTAAGGAAGGGTTTTGGGCTGGGCACAGTAGCTTACGTCTGTAATCCCAGCACTTGGGGAGGCTGAGGCAGGAGAACCACCTGAGGCCAGGAGTTCGACACTAGTCTGGGCAACATAGTGAGAACCTAGCTCTACAAAGATAATTTTTTTTTTTTTTTGAGTTGGAGTCTCACTCTGTCGCCCAGACTGGAGTGCAGAGGTTGCTCCCGGCCACCGCAGCTTCGACCTGCTGGGCTCCGGCGATCCTTCTGCCTCAGCCTTCCAAGGAGCTGGAACTACAAGCGCGCGCTACCACACCCGGCTAATTTTTGATTTATTGTAGAGATGAGGTCTCGCCAAGTTGCCCAGGTGGGTCTCAAACCCATGGGTTCAGGCAATTCACTCACCTCAGCCTCCCAAGGCACAGGATTACAGGCTGAGCCACCGAGCCCAGCTCTACAAAGATAATTTTTTAATTAGCCAGGCATGGTGGGGTGCCTGTAGTCCCAGCTACTCAGGATGCTGAGGCAGAAGCATCCCTTTAGCCCAGGAATTTGAGGTTACAGTGATCTATGATTGTACCACTGCATTCCAGCCTGGGCAACAGAGCAAGACCCTGTCTCTAAAAAAATAAAAAATAAATTAAAGGAAGGTTCTGGAAGCTGCTGCATACCACCTCCTATTGTCCAGAAGGTGGGCTTATGACCCCCTATAGCTGCAAGGGAGACTTTCAAACAACCTTTCTTCCAGGCAACTGTGCTCAACCTCAAAGTAAGGGTTCTGTCACCATGGAAAGGAGGAAGACAGCTGTCCGGAACACCGTGAATTGAGGTGGCAGCCCTCTTGTACTTCCTGGATACTATTGGGTGTCTGGACATTTTCCCTCCCAAATCCTCAAAGAACTGAGCCTGGGCCTCAGACCTGCTGCTGGCCGAACGCTGGGCCAGCCCCTTCCCAGCCCAAGCCCTGCCACTGCCGAGTCCTTCACAGGACTTTCTCTGTCTTCCAGCCTACGTCCTGCCAGTGAAGGTGGAGATGGAGATGGTTATCCAGCAGTATGAGAAGGCCAAGGTCATCCAAGATGAGCAGCTGGAGAGATTGACACAGATCTGTCAGGAGCAAGGGGTAATGTGCCACCGCTTTCAGTTCTGTCCACTTCTGTCCAGGGCCTTGCTGGGGGCACTGGTAGTGCTCAAAGTCACAGATGCCAGAGCTGCAAGGGCATGAGTCAGGGAACTCCTCCCGCCCCTTGTTGGACTCATGGGGGAACCTGAAGCCCAGAGGGGAAACCTATCTCCAAGGTTGCTGGTACCCAGCCCAGCCAGGCCTGAACTCAGCCCTGACTCTCAGGCTGAGGCTCTTTTCATTGTTCCACGGTGACCCTTCAGCTCCCCAGCCTGAGCCTGCTGACTCCCCGGCTTAGTCCCTCAGAGTCTTTTCTGATAAATGGTCTCTAAATGCGGGGCTCATTCTGTCTCCTGAGGATTGCTGGACACCACCACGTGCCCACTGCCACTCAGGTTGTCCAGACACCCCAAAGAGTGTCAGCAATGCTCCCTGCCCTCCAGGAGCCATGACAAGGATTCAGAGAAACGTGGAGGTCCCTGCAAGGAAGCGCTCAGCAGAGCCGGGGAATGGGACGGGCAGCTGAGTTGGGGAGGGGCCCCGCCCGGGAGTCCACAGGCCTGTGTTCACAGGAGCCGTTCTTGCCCCCGGGACTCTGGCCAAGTCGTGCCACCTCGTTGCCCTCCAGCCCTTCATCTCTAAGTTGAGGGAACTGCTCCCATGTGAGTGTAGAGTTCAGAGGAGGGGGCATGTGGTGCTCAGGGGGAGGTGGTAGCTGCATCCCACAGCAAGGCTGCTAAGTTCTGTAGAAAGCACTTGGTGCAGGGAAGGTTCCGGTACCAGGTCACAAGGTGGGATGCCACTGGGACTAGTGAGGTGGTAAGAATGTGGAGGGATGGACCATGACATGTACGGTCACTCCTCTTCTACCCTTGGATTCTGGGGAGAGGACAGGCCCACTGGTCCTCCCTCCATGAGCCGGATGAGCTAAGCCTATGACTCTTGGGGCCCAGGGCTGGCCCTGCAGTGGAATGCCGGCAGCTGCGTATCATGTGGGCACTGAGCCCTTCTGGCTCACAGTGCAGTAACCACAGACACCCTGGGCTCCCTCCTTCTCCTCTTCCCCCACAATTGTCGGGTGCCCAAGCACTTTCCAAGGATGCCCAGGACCAAGGTCTCACCTGCCACGCGTCAGCCTGTCCTGGTAACCTCCTATTTCATTTGGTGCATAAACACCCCAACTGTGCCAAACAGAGTCACCTGTCATCTGACAAGCCCCGAGCCATTCTGCTTCTTGCATTTTGGTCACACCATGCCCCTTGCTTACCCCTCGTAAGCTCTGCTTGTCTAACTCAAGTCCTGGCTTCTCTGCAGTGGATGGTCGCCCCCCCCCACCAGTCTCTGCACCCCCCACCCCAGCCCCACAGTCCTCACTGAGTGCATTCCCAGGACACTGGGCACTTGTGCCTTGGGCAGCAGACATTTACACCCAGGGCGACTTCTTCCACTGAACTGGATAGTCCCTGAAGGTGAGCCTTGTCCAACTTATGTCTGTGCCCCGGCCCAGCTTGGCCCAGCTTCACTGAGGGTCTTGGTAAAAGTGCATTCAGCGCATATCTCAGCTTCTCGACCTCAACCTCTCATAGCTGAGGGCCTGGGGGGGTGTAGAGTCTGTGGAATATCACCGCAAAGCAATCCGGGGAAATGTCCCCATAGGAACACGCACACAGCATCTTCAGAATCATCTCCTTGGAATGTCTGTCAGGGAACCAATCTTTTTATCCACTTTGGGAACACCATGACCTTTCATTTCAGCACAGAATGCTTATGAGCGACAAGAGGGATCATCAGGGGACACAGCCCTCAGGAGGACATTGTCAGAGGGGCCTGAAAGCGGAGCAGTCTATTACAGAATTCTAGGCTGGGAAGACAGGCATTTCAGCCTCGAGCAGCTGGCATCGACTTTATTTATTCTTTCACTGCTTCATCTAGTCAGCCAGGACCATCAAGAGCTGTTTGGGCTGGACTTGTGCTGGGCACCAGGGATGCCACCATGGACAGGGCATGGCCCCTGTCCTCATGCCGCTCTGGGTGACTCAGGGAGCTTGGCAGCCTGAAAATAGACAGTGGCAATGCCCGCTGGTGCAATGTCTGCTTCACAAGGGCACATCCAGGGCTCTGCATGCCAGGGCAGGCAAGGGTTCACAGAGGAGCTGGCATTGAGCAGGGCCACTTGAGAAGGGTGCCAGGCAGAGGGAACGGCGTGGAGTGCAGGCGTGGGTACAGTGCTGGGAGCCATTCAGAGTGTGAGCAGAGGGAGATGCGAGGGGGGGAACTTGTGGGAGGGCTTGGGAAGGGCTCCGTGGCTAAGCAGGGAGTTGGTTCTGGCTTTATCTTGTCAGGAAAGAGGAAACCTGGAGTTCTAGAAGCAGGAACCTGGAGATCTGCTCAGATTTGAGTTTTTGGTGGATCTTTCTGGCTGCTGCTGGGGGACAGATGGGAGAGGGCAGGATGGGGGCAGAAAGACCCAGTAGAGAGGCTCTAGGAACCACCAAGGTGACAGAAGTCTGGGTTGCTGCTGGGGAGGATACAGAGGGAGGGAGAAGAGGACAGTCAGGGTGTCAACCAGAAACAGACTTTGAGTTGATCAGGTAGCCCTTGGTCCACTATCTAGTGGGAGGAAAACACGTTTCTTCACTGCAGTTGGCAATAGAAAAGACATGGACACAGGGCTGTGTCTGCCCCTCATACATTTACAGCCTTGCAGCCCAGTAGGGAACATGCCGACCCTGCCACATGCCTCACCTCAGCCATGCATGTGCCACGTGGCCGGGAGAGAATCCTCAGCGCAAACCCACCTCCCACAGCTTCCACCGTGATCTCTGTCCTGAGCTCCCTGGGGATCCCAGGTTCCTGCCGTCCTGGTCCAAGTTACTCCCCACATGTGGCCTCCTTCCCGGGGGTCTCAGGCAGAGGGAGACTCCCTTGCATTCTGCACAGGAAAGGGCTAATAAATAAAGACAGATTCCCTCTAGGTAGTGACATCTGGAAAAGAGATGAACAGAAACCAACCATTTTAATTTAAAAAACACCTGAAGACTGTCATCTTAGTTAAGACAGCAAAAAGGGCCAGACAGGCTGGAATCCCACTGGGGCCGCCAAGGAGGGTGGGGAGGCTGCCTGACCAGAGCAACATGCTCCAGCTTCTGCAGAAGAGACCAGGAAGGCTGCTCTCCTAGGGCGCACGGGGCCCGCTGCACAGGGCAAAACAGACAGACGCCTTGTTTGCAGCTGAATTTTGAGGCCAGGTTTGAAACTTGACTGGACAACAAATACTCTTAAAGAAATGTGTCTGTAGGCTGGGCATGGTGGCTCATGCCTGTAATCCCAGCACTTTGGGAGGCCAAGGTGGGAGAATCACTTGAGCCCAGGAGGTTCAAGACCAGCCTGGGCAACATAGCAAGACCTCATTTCTATGAAAATTAGCTAGGCATGGTGGCACCTGCCTGTAGTCCCAGCTACTCAGGAGGCTGAGGCAGAAGGGTCACCTGAGCCCAGGAGGTCCAGGATGCAGTGAGCTGTGATCGTGCCACTGTACTCCAGCCTGGGTGACAGAGGGAGACCCTAACTCAAAAAAAATAAGGGAGGGAAGGAGAGAGGGAGGAAGGAGAGTGTTGGTCATGGAATGTCAGTGACGGCTAGACCCTTCCAGAGAGCAGTGCATGGAATGGTTGAGAATAGACTTTATTCTTGTTTGTTTGTTTGTTTACTTTTTTATTTTAAAGATGTGGGATACAATTCAGGGTTAGGTATACAAATGTTCATTATGCAGGTACCTTTGTTGATGAGGTATACCCCCCACCCATGGCAGTTTCCCACTACTGCCAATCCCTTTCTTATAGTATTATGATAGTTGTTCAAGGTCCGCTTATGAGTGAGAACATGTAATATCAGTTCTTTGTTTCTGTGATAGATCACTCAATATTATAGATTCGTGGCAGCATGCGCCACCATGCCTGGCTAATTTTTTTTATTTTTTCATAGAGATGAGGTCTTGCTATGTTGCCCAGGCTGGTCTTGAACCTCCTGGGCTCAAAACTTTATTCTAAAGAGACTTTGAGCTGGCTTCAAACCTAAGTTTGTCTCTGTTTAGACAAACCTGGGTTCAAAACTGGCTCGGCCACTCACTGCTCTTGTAGCTTTGGGCACTGGACCTCTATGGGCCTTGGTTTTCCTAACCTGAAAAATGGGGATAGTAATGAAACCCTTGAAGGATGGTTTTGAGATTGCTTAGGCCAAAGCCTGGCACGTGATAGGTAGTAAGAAATGGAAGTAACCCTAGTCGGTCCACCAACCCTGCCAGACCTGCCACTCACACCCATTCTACAAACAAGAAAACTGACTAGTAGGGCTTTAAGAGCCAAGCGATCCAGGAGTTCTAACAGTGAGTGGTACAAGGTCAGAGGTACCCAGATCCACACATGTTGTGTCTTTCCACAGCGTCAGACTTTTGTGGATGCTATCTTAATCATAAAAGCAGCTGGGCATGGTGGCTCACATTCTGTAATCCCAGCACTTTGGGAGGCTGAGGCAGGAGGATTGCTTGAGCCCAGGAGTTCAAGACTAGTCTGGGCAACACAGCGAGACCTGATCTTAACAAAAAAATTAGCCAGGCACAGTGGCACATGCCTATAGTCCCAGCTACTTGGGAGGCTGAGGTGGAAGGATCACCTGAACCCAGGAGGTCAAGGCTGAGGTGAGCCATGATTGGACTCTAGCCTGGGTGACAGAGGGAAATCCTGACTCAAAAAAAAAATCATCAAAGCCATGAGCTTCATGGAGTTCTCAAGGGACAATTTCCCTTCCTACTTCCTTTTCACTCAATAGCCAGAGCTGTGGGCACAGGGGCTCAAGCCAGTCCACTAGTTAGTCGCTATTGCAAACCATACATAATAGATAATCAATGTATAAATGTTATAGATAAAACACTCCACAACAAACAGAGAAACATCAAACATCAAGAGAAAAGAAATAGGAAAAGGGGTTAACAAACCAGACCAGTAGAGTGATGTAAGCAGAAGGAATTTTCCTGGGCCTGCCCGGGTAGCATGTCAGCGTATGTTGCAAAGAAGAGTCTTTGATGTGGGTAGAGCCTTTGGTGACAGATGCTGGGTGCCTATCACGAGTGACAGCAAGACAGTGTCTGTTATGATCGCTGTTTCAAGTTGGTGAAGTCCTATTCATTTTATGGCCACAGCATCCTCTGGTGAGGACTGGTAGTGCTCGGTTATGTCCTCTTCTGATTGGAGACAGCCTTTACTGATGAGGCCAAACATCAGGTGCCTGTTGGCACCACACCTTTTAAAATGTAAGATGGAGTCTTTTTCTAAGATGGAGTTACTTATGACCTCCTGGGCTCAGGTGATCCTTCCACCTCAGACTCCCAAATAGCTGGGACTATAGGCATGTATACACCAACCCATCATGTTCTCCCTCATTTTTTCTACTTCTGATAGTTCTCAGCACTCAGTGAAAACATTGATCAGGTTATGCATGGGGTATCTTGAACCACAGGCACAGACCTGGCTCCCTTAGCTGTCTCTTCATGGCATCCCTCTCCCACCCCCCAGACCGTCAAGACTCCAGGCCATTCTAGTTGTCTCTGTCACAAACTCTTATTCTCTTTCCCTGGTAGAATGCTCAGATTATGAAGCATTTCCCAGACTGAATTCTTATATGCTGCCTAAAAAAATTGACATTTACCCATGTTCCAATAAAATATGTGGGGTCCCAGTTTAAACACAGCATCCACTTTGCATTCTCCTTGCTGTCTCCCTGGATTGTGTCTGTACGACTGTTTGCTACAGTTTCACTCATCTTAGTTCTTTTTATGATTTTGTTTTTTTGAGTTGGAGTCTCGCTTCGTTGCCCAGGCTGGAGTGCAGTGGCACGCTCATGGCCACCCCAGTGTCAACCTGCTGGGCTCAAGCAGTCCTTCCACCTCAGCCTTCCAAGTAGCCAGAACTATAGGTGTGCACTACTACATTCGGATAATTTTTTGATTTATTGTAGAGATGAGGTCTCATCAAGTTGCCCAGGCTGTTCTCAAACCTGTGGGCTCAGGCAGTCCCCTCACCTTGGCCTCCCAAAGGGCTGGGATTATAGGCTTGAGCCATCGCACCTGGCCTGATTTTTTAATTTATATTTTTTTGAGTCAGAGTCTTACTTTGTTGCCCAGGCTGGAATAAAGTGGCACAATCATGGCTCACCTCCAGCGTGGACCTCCTGGGCTCAGGTGATCCTTCTACCTCAGCCTTCTGAGTAGCTGGGACTACAGGTGCGCACCACCACACCTGGCTAATTTTTTAATTTTTTTGTAGAGATGAAGTGTCACTATGTTGCCCAGACTGGTTTCAAACTCCTGGGCTCAAGCTATTCTCCCGCCTCGGCCTCCCAAAGTGCTAGGATTACAGGCGTGAGCCATGGCTCCCAGCCTGCTGGCCTGTTCCTTGAAGAAATAAGATGACTGTCTTGACCCCCCAAGCTATAAGCATTTCTGATGGAGGAAGGCTATGGAAAGGGGAGTGTCATGTCCTCCCTCCCCCCTCCACCTGTCCATCATAAGGAGGAGCCAGAGCAGAATTGGGAGGTGGTGGGTGGCCTGTTTGGGGAGCTGGGCACATCTCCCCATTCAAGCCTCACCCTGGTCCCTATTCCTCCCCAGAGAAGACGCTGATGGCTCTGCACAGGACTCACCTTTGAGGCTGGACTTGCGGCTCAGAGAGAAGGGCTAAAGGGCAGGAATCGCAGGAAAAGAGCAGAACAGAGTTCCACCTGGCTGTGGGGATGATACTTGAGGCTGGCTCATTCCAGAGAGCTCCTTCTTTTCCAGCAGAGGCCATAAACCCCCAGTTTAGCACAATAGCCTTTGTTACCTGGATTATTCAAGACCTCCACTCTGGGAAGTGCATTTTTTTTAAACATGGGAAGTGATTTGTAAAACAGCCGATAGCTTTAATGACAAGCCTATTTAGCTGATAAAATTAGCCATCAAAGGAATAACTTATGTTATCCTTTGCCATAATTTAAATTTATGGCCAACTACCAGTCATCTTCATAGTGGATGGAAAGGGGCCAAGGTCGATCTCAGCTTTACCCTGCTCCTAAATCATTAGTTTGCAACTGTCTCCTGATTTTTATTGTTACCAACAATGGTGAAACCTAATGGAAATAAACATTGGATGCCATCCCCACAGCAGATGGGTCTGAAGGCAGGGCAGTCTGTGCAGACAGCACTAATAGGATGGAGCAAAATTATTGCATTGCATTAGATAACATCGAGCTTCTGGCCAAAGTGTGCATTGATCAGGCCAAGGCCCATGTCAATTGGACTCCACAACCAGGCCATTAAAGGCTGGGTGTGCCTGCCCTGCCGCCCCAGTGGGTCTGGCCCCTCCTGAGTTTGCATTAAAAGCCCAGCCCCAATGGAAGAGCCCGACTCACTCCAGTAATGCACACCGAGGGCTTCCCTGCGGATCCCAGCCGATCTGGTCGGGTTATCTGATTAGAAATACTTAGCTAATGGCGTGCATCTAATGGGCTGTGGCTGTACTTTAATTCTTCTCAAGCCTGGAGATGGTCTTCCCCCGCCCCTCACTGGCCAGTTTACCAATGGAAAATTTACTTCATCAAAGCTACTGTGGTCATCAAAGCTACTGTGCACCCTCTGGGCCAGAGGCCCAGGTCCATGTGAGCCCTGGGGAGCCCAAGTGCTGTGGTGTTTCTTCCTGTTTTCAGTAGTTTGACTGTGAGGTGTCTAGGTGTGGGGTTGTTTTTTTTTTTAACGTATTAAGATTAGGAGTCAGTGAGTTTGTTGAATTTTTGGCTTTCATTAGATTTGGAATGTTCTTGGTCATGACTTCTTTATTTATTGTTTCTGTCTCATTTTTTCACTCTTCTTCTTCTGGAGCTCCAGTAGTATGTTAGGTCAGTTGAGTGTGACTCTCATCTTTCTTACATCTTATTCTATTCCCTATTCTCTCTCTCTCGTTTTTTTTTCCTGGCTGTGAGTCTTGATATTTTTCTATAGACCTGTCTTCAAGTTCAACCACCCTGTTTCTACCATGTCCTGTCAGCTGTAAAACCCATCTAACCAAGTACTCAATTTCAGATATTGTATATTAAAGTTTTAAATGTTTGATTTGGTTCTTTTTATAGATTCTAACTCTCTGCTGAAACATGACATTAATCTTTCCCTTATTTTCTTTCTTTTATTTTGTTTTTGAGTTGAAACCTCACTCTGTCACCCAGGCTGGAGTGCAGCGGCATGCTCACGGCCACCGCAGCCTCGACCTGCTGGGCTCAGGTGATCCTTCCACCTCAGTCTTTCAAGTAGCTGAAACCACAGGCATGCGCCCCTTGCCTGGCTAATTTTTTTTATTTTATTGTAGAGATGAGGTCTTGCCAAGTTGCCCAGCTTGTCTCAAACCCCTAGACTCAGACAATCCTCTCACCTCTGCCTCCCAAAGTGCTGTGATTACAGGTGTGAGCCACTGTGCCCGGCTCCCTTGTTTTCTTTAATCTGTTAATCATAGTTATTTCGAAGTCCTTGTCTGTTAACTCAGATATTTATATAGGTCAGCTTCTATTAATTGTTTTATGTCTTGATAATCTATTACTTTTTTCTGCGTATTTGCTTGATTAATAATTCTTATTGCATGCCACACATTATTTGATGATGCATTTTAGAGGTTCTGGATTATGCTACCTTTCTCTAAGTCCTCTGGGTATGGCGCATTTTAGCAGAGAGCAGGGGATGGCTTCGAGACAGCACCAGGTTTTAACCACACTTGTACTTCAGTCCCTCCCAGCTAAGGCCCCAGGGTCAGTACAGAGCTCATCATAGGCTCAGAGTTCAGCTAGTCTTATTTGCCTTATTGGACCCACAATGAAACTGAGACCCATGGAGGAAAAGGGTGTTACCCAAAATCAGAGTGAGGGAGGGGTGATGGGCCACCAGCCCAGAATCCAACCTCCAACTCTTGCCTTTTCCCCTGTGGGGACCTCCTGCTCGCTCCTGTCCTCTGCTACCATCACTCTCCCTGGAGTCTGTTTGGTGAGTCACTTCCTGAGATGCAGGTGGCCATAAGGCTGCAAGTTGCCTGGCACAAGTTCTCGGGGTCTGGAAGCCAGATATGTAGGCTCTGGCCCTGCTTTGCTTCTGAGGTGCCATGAGGTCCTGGCCTTTCCTTCACCCACTCTACCAGCATAGAATGCTCCTTTCCACCTCCAGGCTTGTTTACCCATCTGATTTATGAGGTCCTCTTGTCCTAGGACTTCTTGACAATTCTTTAGTCACAATGTGCAATCCTGGGAATGCACATTCATAAGGAATCAGGAGCCAGGCTCTTAGGGTCTCACTAGCACATCCTGAGAACCCCCCAGGCTGTCACAGCCATGACGGGGCTGAGAGCCCTTTGGCCCACCCACAGTTCCCCTCTGAGGAGTCAGTCATTTCTCTTCATGGTGAGGCAGAGAGATCAGCCACCTCACCCTCTCTGAGTGTGCAACTTGTCAAAATCTGTCACCGAAGCAGGCTGCCCTCTCCCTCACCCCCATTCCAGTCCATGCCACGCACTGACACCCTCACCTCCTACATAGTTTTCTTAGCCTTCCTCTCATCTCCATCTCCACTGTCTCTACCCCAGTCTATATCTGGCCTTCTCTGGCATGGACTGCTGCAGTAGCCTCCTAGCTGGTATTCCCCTATCTACTCTGGCCCCATCCAACCTGTTCTCAATTCTGCAGTCAGCACAGTCCTTTCAAAAGGCTCATCTGGATCACTGCACCACCATTCTACCCTTGAAAGATTCTAGTGGTTTCTCATTGCTCTTTAAATAAAGCCTGAAGTCCTTAAAACATCTCACCCTGCAGGTCTCCCCAACCCCTCCTAGCTACAGGTCCCCTGTCTCTTGTACACATCTAGCCTCTTCTGCCACAAGTACCACCTGACAGCCAGCCTTGTCTCTTGAGGATACTTGTTCCCTGCAGTGCAGCAGACAGGCCCTTTGCTAGGTCCACCCACGATCTACTTCCAAGCTGAGGGAGACATTTTCTTTCCAAAACATATACAGAATTTCAACATGGTCTCCACCATGATTTTCTGACTTACTGAATGAATGAATGGGAAAACTACCACACACTTGGAGTTCATATCTTTAGCTTAAAACTAGGCCAGGCATGGTGGCTCACACCTGTAATCCCAGCACTTTGAGTGGCGGAGGCAGGAGGATTGCTTGAGCCCAGGGGTTTGAGACCAGCCTGGGCAACACAGCAAGACCTCGTCTCTACAAAAAATAAAAGAATTAACTGGGTGTGATGGCGAACGCCTATACTCCCAGCTATTCAGGAGGTGGGAGGGTTGCCTGAGGTCAGTGAGTCATGATCATGCCACTGTACTCCAGCCTGGGTGACAGAATGAGACCCAACTAAAAACAACAACAACAACAACAAAAACTTGTTTCTGTGCATGCCTGTGTCTGCACATGTGAGCTTGGGGCTGGGCAAGCCCAGGGCCTCTGGCTGTCTGGCCTGAATTCCAGTGGGACACCCTTGGGCAGCTCCATATCAATTACCAGCCATCAATAATGCATCCCTTTAGAGTGGCCTAGGAAGCCATTAGCTGGGTCTGCAGGCCCAGATGAGTGGCCTTGGAGAAAGTGGGCTGGGTGTGCCCATGGGAAGTTCAGGTCGAGCAGGAGGGGCTCCCAGCCCCATCAGAGCTTGGGAGGGTTGCCTCAGGGGCCCTTGGTGACCTCTGAGACCTTGCTGCCAGTGGGGTAGCTCGCACCCTCTCCTGCACAAAGGCCACCCTATAATGAGCCATCCTCACTTTCTCACCCTCTGAGGCCTCAGCCCTACTTGAGTGCTGGGTTGTCAAGGTCCAGAATCTGTGACCAGACTCAGGGCTCAGTATATGACCAGGGTTAGGACTCAGTGTGTGACCAGAGTCGGGGTGTGACCGGGATCGGGGCTCAGAGTGTGACTAGGTTCAGGGTTCTGTGTGATCAGAGTTGGGGCTCTGAGTGTGACCAGGATCAGGGCTCGGTGTGTGACCAGGTTGGGGCTCAGAACGTGACTAGGACCGGGGCTCAGTGTGTGACCAGGGTTAGGAATCAGTGTGTGACCAGCATCAGGGCTCAGTGTATGACCAGAGTTGGGGCTCAGAGTGTGACCAGGGTCAGGACTCAGTGTGTGACCAGGGTCAGGACTCAGAGTGTGACCAATGTCAGGGCTCAGTGTGTGACCAGGTCAGGACTTAGAGCGTGACTAGGATCAGGGCTCAGTGTGTGACCAGGGTTGGGGTTCAGTGTGTAACCAGGGTCAGTCAGGGATCAGTGTGTGACCAGGGTCGGGGCTCGATGTGTGACCAGGTCAGGGCTCGATGTGTGACCAGGGTCAGGGCTCAGTGTGTAGCTGGCACAGGGGCTCAGTCTTTGTCTTAGCTTGGGTTAGAGTTGCAGCTCAGAGTTGAACAAAGCTAACCAGTTTCATGTATTGATTTATTCATGTATTCAACAATATTAACTGGGTCCCTCTTGTGTACTAAGCAACAAAACAGACAAGGTCCCTGCTGTTATGCAGATTATATTCTATTGGGAGTGAAGGTGGCAGTGGTGCATTGGAGCTCCCACTGCCCACGAGAGCCGATTATGTACATTTCTCCCCAATTCCCATTACATCTTGCTGGTAGCCTGAAATCAGCCATAATGGGAGAATTCACACCACAGAGATTAGCATACTCTACAAATTGGGTCTTTTTATTTTTTACTGGCTCTCCCATGAGAAGTAAACTCATGGAGAGCCCTTTAAAAATGGTGGCATAGGCCGGGCACAGTGGCTCACGCCTATAATCCCAGCACTTTGGGAGGCCAAGGTGAGAGGATTGCCTGAGCCCTCATGAGGTGGGACCTCATCTCTACAACAAATCAAGAAAAATTAGCCGGGCGTGGTGACACAAGCTTATAGTTCCAACTACTTGGAAGGCTGAGGCGGAAGGATCGCCTGAACCCAGGCGGTCGAGACTGCAGCGGCCATGAGCATGCCAGTGCCCTCCAGCCTGGGCAACAGAGTGAGACTCCAACTCAAAAATAAACAAACATACAAACGAATAAATAAAAATGGTGGCATGACTACATCTATTTATCTGATCTCTTTCCCAAAACTTCACTAAAATACTAAAGCAAAAAAATACAAACGTAAGAAGTAAGAAACTGTCTCTCCACCCTAAAATGAGCCATGCTCAAATCTCTGAAAGAAGAGAGATTTCAGTGAATTTGGGGAAATGGAGACTTGACAAGAAAGTAGTCACTGATCTAGCAGAGTGGAGAATTTGTAACTGAAGTGCCCATAGAGGAGGACAGTGAGGGAAATGGGCTGAATCTCCCCTCAGAATCCCTGAGAGTCTAAGAGGAAGAGGGTGGAATGTGAAACTGACACTGGGCAAGGAGATTGGCTCAAAGTCTGCGCAAATCCCTGGGCGCCCTTCCAATTCCTGCCCAGCCAGGAATCTACACTCCTCCTCCATGCAAGAATCAAGAGGTGTGTCCTCTAGAGAAACTGCACCAGAGGGCTCTGCATACAGGCACTGGGTTAGGCAGAGGCCCAGGGGAAGGTGCAGAGCTGAAAGGAGGATTTAGTAAAAGTCCTTCCCCCTGAAGTTGGGACCCTCTGCCCGGTCCCCCTGCCCTGCTCCCAGCACAGAGGCAACCAGAGGTATACCCCAGGCAGGAAGGTGAAGAACTCTGGAAAATCTGTGTGGTTCCAGAGATAAAGCCTACAGACACGCATCGGGAGGTTGTCCAGTGCCATGTTTCTGCCTCTGGCCACCCTATTGTTAGTGAGTGCTTTTAGCTGTGTGTGTGTGTGTTTTACTTTCATAAAAATGAAATTAATAAAGCATTAAACTAAATACACAAAAACAGAAGGTGATTAGTGGGGTGCAGAGAATTCCAACAGGCTGATGCAACTAACTGAGTGCCTAAAGGGCTGCCATAGATTGGGGGGGCTTCTCCCAGGCGGGCTGCCACGTGACCCGAGACAGAGGGAGCAGCTATGAAAGTGGCCCTGAGACCGGCACACACTTGGTGTCTTTAAGGGATCGGGAGAAGGATTGTGTCTCCCAGGCAGGTACTGAGGGAGAGGATGAGAAGCAGGTGGCCAGGTGGACCCTGTAAGAAAAAGGTAGGGAGTCTGGGTTTTCTTCCAAGTGAGGTGGTAAACCGCTGGGGTTTGGGGACAGGGGTGCCGTGATCTGATTTAGGTTTGAGAGAGTCCCTGTGACTCGTGTTGGAGTGCAGGGCCGGGCAAGACCCGGCAGTGGAGCTGGAGCTGGACTTGGGGGCCAGATTGGATGTTGAGGTGAGGGCAAGTGAGGAAGCAAGGCAGGTGATTACATTCTTGGCTCCTGCTAAAATGAGATGAAAACCCCCAAGGAGCAGGTTTGGAGAGACAACCGAGCGTCCTCTTTCCACCAGGTTGAGTTTGCAGCTCCCGTGAACCAGCTGCGTGGTGCTGTCCGGTAGGCAGTTGGAAGTGCGAGTCTGACACTCCGGGAGGGGTCAGGGCTGGAGATGAGCCTTTGGGCGGCTTCGGCAAGTCGGTAGCTTCCGGGGCGGCAGAGGAGCCGCGGTCTCCGCTCTTCCCCTCCCTCCCTCCCTCCCCCGCGCGGAAGCGGTGCGATGTGTGCGGAGGCCACTAGGCGGCAGTGAAGGCCCTCCTTCCAGAGAGCCCTCGGCCCGCCCAGCGATGCCAGACCCAAGATGTCCCAGGAAGGCCGAGAAGCCGCTGGAAGCCTTTCCAAGAAGCTTTGCCCAACAACAACAAATATCCTCGGTTTTTACAAAGCCCTTATGAAGCCACTCAAGTCCTCAAAGAGGCGAGAACCCCATTTTGCCGAAAAAGGAAACCGAGGCTTGGGGAGGTGGAGGGACTTGCCCAAGGCTACGTGGCCAGGAAGCCATAGGGCTGGGTCTGAAACTCGGTCCTGCCTGACCGGGAGCCACGGCTCGTGGAGGAGACGAGTGGGTGTTTGGACACTCAAGTCTGGTGGCACCGGCCCTGGGTGTCCCGGGGTTCCCGGTCCCCCATTCATCATCGCTGTCAGGCGCCCCTTGGGGTCGCACATCCGGGCAAGTAGCTAGAGCAGCATTCAAACCCAGGGTTCCTTGCCGCTGTCCAGCTGGCCACCCCACAAACTCCAGTCGGGTGTCCTCTCCCAGACCCCGTGACATGGGGCCAAGCGACAGGATGCCCGAGCCACAGGCTCACCTGGGGAGCGCGCCACCCAGGCGTCGGATGCCCCCACCCCGGCTCCTCGCCGCCCCCAACCAGGAGCAGAGCGCCCGGCGGTCACGCTGCGGGACCCCGTCCCTCCCGCGCGCCCCTGCAGCGGACCCACCCGGCCCTGTCCCTCCCGCAGTTTGAGATCCGGCAGCTGCGCGCGCACCTGGCGCAGCAGGACCTGGACCTGGCGGCGGAGCGCGAGGCGGCGCTGCAGGC
>NW_007098594.1:74271-133583 GCF_000164805.1 Carlito syrichta | reverse complement strand
CCCCGCGGGGCAGCGGCTCCTTGCCGGACGGCGCCCCCTCCTCCAGCAGGGCTGGGCATCCTCTCCCATCAGCGCCCGCGGGAACGCCCTTCAGAGCCCGGGAGAGAGCGTGTGGTCAAGCCGCCCCGCCCCGGACGAGAAGTGCCTCGTTTCCGCTTCAAGCCTGTGGGCCTGGGCTGTGCTTTGTGTCCGACGTCTTGTCGCGGATCAGCGGCAGAGCCGGGCTTCAGGGCGCAGGCCTGGGACGTTCCCACAGGACGGCCACCTACCAGGGCCCAGAAAACAAGGCCAGGTCTGGGACAGAACAGCCTAGAGCCTAAGCTTTGCCGTGGTAGCAGACTGGGGGGATGGTGACGTTAGTGGAGCGGAGAACACGGGCCACGACCCAGGGCAGGGTGCTGCATAAAAGGGAGATCGTTCTAGCTTCAAATCTCACTTTTCTGTCGGCCAGTGCATTGTGACCTGGAACAGAGGAGTTAACCCTGTGGGCCTTGGTTCTGCCAGTTGTCAAATGGGAACAGTACTGAGCCTCCCTCACAGGACTGTTGTCAGGCTCAGCGCTTAAGAGAATTGCGTGGGACCACACAGCCGAGAGATGGTGGTGCTGGGCTTGGAACCTGGGCTGTGGGGCTCCAAACCTCATCTGATCCGGGGACTGCTTCACCGTGGTGAACTGTGTGCTCTTCCAGGGCAGGGAGGACAGAGCTAGCCGATTGGGAGGCAAGAGGGCCTGGGTTCCAGACGCGGCCACTCCCCAGCTCCATGATGGAAGGCTTCACCATTCCCTTCTGTAAAATGGGCTCATAAATCCGGCTCTGGTCTACCTCACAGGCAGTGCGAGGAACCGATGGGTGTGAGAAAGCTCTGTGGGCAGCAAGGCATTGCAGACATGTTTGGGGAAATGTTTGTTTTGCTGTTATGATCTTTGGGGAGATCTTCAGATCTTTAGAACCGTCGAATCTGGGGACTAGCAGGGACTTCTGAGTCCAGCCCTTCAGCTGATGTGAGGATCCCAGCTACAACTCCCTGCCGAGAGCCGCATGGCTTCAGCTCACCTTCCTCTAGGAATAGGTGCTTAATACCCCCCCAGCAGCCCACCCCACCTTCACACTGCTCTGCCTGTAAGAAAATTCTTCCTTGGGCTGCACTGAGGCTGGTACCACCATCGCCACCCCCACCCGGCCGCAGTTTTCATGTGGGGGGGGAGGGTGCCCTCTGGGATGTCCTTTTAGGACTGTTTTCTGCTCCAGGGGCTGTCACCTGCGTTCCCACAGCCCATCCTCAGGGGACAAGCTCTCCAGTGTTCTGGTCCTTCCCTCTCAGAGTAACATCCAGAGCTGAGTACGGCTACTGGGGAGCTGCAGGGACTGCCTTTCAAAGAGCCCCATTTTACTGAAAAAGGAAACCGAGGCTCTGGGAGGTGGAAGGACTTGCCCAAGGCCACGTGGACAGGAAGCCACAGGGCTGAAACTGAAGCTCAGGCAGGGTCCCAGGGGGCCCCTCCTACTTTTTTGTTCTGTCCCCGGGACCCCTGTGACGCAGCTGGAAGGCTCCTAAGCCTCGTGGAGGTCACCTGGCCTGAGCTCACAGCTGATCCGGGCCTCCCGTGTTCCCCACTGGCTCTGCTGAGCCCTGTGTCCCCGCAGCCTGTTCTTGGACAGAATGTGACCTTCATCCGTGTTCAGCGGTAGCCTGTTGGATTCCTGCCTTCTCTGCGAGGCTTGGGTGGTCCTGGCGCACAATCCATCGCCAGTCCCGGCTGGACTTCCTTCCCGCGTGTGTCTTGACACAGTCCCCATCTTCGTGTTCCTAGTGCAGCCCCTGCTGTCTCTGGATCTTGCCCAACTCCCTGGCCTCAGCTTTGCCCCCCTAGGTGCCCTCTGCAGCCTCCCCTCCCCATCGCCCCCATACAGCGATCTTTCCAAAATCTTTCATGCCATTTCCCGACTTTACTGGTGCCTTGTGTCCCTGGGGAAAAAGCCCAGTGCCTTGGGATGGGGAGTTCGTTTGCTAGGAATGCTGAGACAACGGATTGGTACCAACTCACGGTTCTGAAGGTGGGAAACCTAGGTCAAGGTGTGGGCGAGTGGCTTCCTGCTGAGGGCTGGGAAAGGGAATCTGCCCCAGACTTCTCTCCGGCTTCTGGTGATTTGCTGACGAGCCCCAGCCTGAGCCTGATCGCTGCCTTCATCTCCAGGTGGTGCTCTCCCTGTAGGTGTGTCTGTGTTCAAATTACCCCCTGCCTTTTTCTGAGCTGGAATCTCATTCTGTTGCCCTGGTTGGAGTGCAGTGGCACAAGGACCATTCACAGCAGCCTCCACCTCCTGGGCTCAAGCAATCCTCTCTCCTCAGCCTCCCAAGGAGATGAGACTACAGCCTCATGCCACCACACCTGGCTAACTTGTTGAATTTTTGTAGAGACAAGGTCTCACTATGTTGCCCAGGCTGGTTTCAAACTCCTAGGCTCAAGCAATCCTCCCACCTTGGCCTCTCAAAATGCTGGGATTACAGGCATGAGCCACCACGCCTGGGCAAATTTCCCCTTTTTATAAGGGCTCTAGTCGAATTGGGTTAGGGGCCTACCCTACTCCAAGATGGATCTTAACTGATTACATCTGCAACCACCTAATGTCCAAATAAGATCATATTCTGAGGTATCAGGGGTTAAGACTTCAACATAAGAATTGTTGGAGGCTGGGGAGGGAGGGGACACAATTATTCAACCCATAACAGGTGACATAGGAGACCCTTGATGATCATGCCCCTGCCTCCCAAGCCTCACTTCCTCCCACCCCATCTTGGCATCACTGTAGAATCGAATGGAACAGTCTTTAGTTCTAGAAGTGCCCTGTGCAGCCTCTGAGCCTTTCTGCAGGGTGTTCACTGGGTGGCCCGACCTGCCTGCAAAACTTCTCTCCATCCCAGTGTGCATTCCCAGGTTACCACACCCATTCCTCAAAACCTTACACAGATGCCCACCCAGCCTGACCCTGCCTGACTGCCGTGATTGTTTCCATACGAGTCCCCCTCCCTGGACTTGTTTATCTCAGGGCTGGCCCTCAGCGGGCTCTCCGCGGAGTTTGTTGCATCGAGTGTAATCTACAAGTCCATCACTGATCAGAGAGCCAAACAAGGCTCCCGGATGTCTCTGGTTCTCTGTGGGTCCCTGCAGCCCTGCATCTTCTTTCAGAGCCCAGAGGCCATCCGGTGATAGACCCTTCCTCTAGAAAGCCCTCTCGGCTTTCAGCTCCTCAGGCAGGCTTCTGGAATCCACCTTCTTCCTCTTTTAACAAGTTCTTCTGGAGGGCAGGAATGACTTTTGCCCATTTGCTTTGCTTCCCAAGAATGGGGGAGCTGGTTTCCAGTCTCACGGCCCATCCTAGGATCTTTCTTCTTGGCCTCCCGGCACATCCACAGCTCTCTTCGAGGCTTTAGCAATCTGGGGCCTGGGCCTGCCCAGGGCCGTGCTTTCTGCAGGTCTGAGCACTTCTCCGGCCCTGCAGTCACACTCTCTGGCACTCCCTGTCTCTCTCATCAGGGTTCTTAGCTACGGAGACAACAGCACGGTCCTAGTTCCCCCTCAGCCAGTGACCTGCCGACTCTGACACCAGATGCCACATTGGGCCCTCAGGGAGCCAAGATCTGGGCTTGGAGGGTCCACCAACAAACCATGCCTTTAAAATAACCCTGCACCTCATAGGGGTGCTATGAAACTGTGCGTCTGTGCCTGTCTGCCCTGCTCCCATCCTTTCTGCAGCCCCCAGAGTGAGCAGCTTCCTGGAGGAGGAGGAGGAAAGGAGGTGGGGGGCAGAAGGGAGAAGGCTGGGTCAGAGTCAAAGCCCACTCAGAGGAAATGTGATCAGCCGTGTGTGTGTCACCAGCAGGTGTCATGGGGTCTGCACTGTCCCTGCTCACCCTCCTGGTAACTAGGGTCCGGGGGGTGTCTGGACAGGGCAGGCCCAGGCCTCCCATAGAGGTGCCAAGCATGCATCCATGGGAGCAGCTGCAGACGCCCCTTGATCCAGCCCTGGAATCCCCCCTGCTCCCTCTGTTTCCTCTGGGACATCTCTGGGGACCTTTGAGCTCTCTGCCTACACAGCCACCCCCGCATAGGGTGTCACAGGCAGCCCCAGAGCATCCACAGTGAAGCCAGGGCCTCTGAGGCAGAGGGCAGAACACAGGGGCTGGCAGGGGGCACACATGATTCACAGCCTCGAATGGTCCAGGGACACGAGACACCCCCTAGTCATTCTCTCCTTGACCAAGAGCTGTGTCCAGGGAGGGATTTTCATGACATTAGGAGTTATGACTGGACAAGCCAGGGGCACTCTGGGGATTAAGCAAGGGCAGCGCTTGTTGCTAACTGTGACCTTCGGGCCAGCGGGGCTCTGAGGCTCACCGTGTGCACAATAGGACCCAGACAATCTGGGGATTAACCTTGAGTGAGTCATGGGAGTACTGGGAGGGGCCAGCGTCTCTCGAGGTGGGGGGAGGGTGGCCCCAGGAGGGTGGGGGTGCCAGCCCCAGCCAGGGAGGAAGAGGCTTTGCAGTCTCTGCAGCTGCCAGCAGGTCATAGTCAGACAACGCCGACCAGCTTCTGTTTAGACTTGCTGTAGCACAAATCATTTTTAAAACCCAGGCTGCAAAGTTCCAGGCTTTGGGGCCTGCCAAGTTCACGGTGCCCCTGTGTAGTCATTAATACTTCCCTCCCAAATTTATTAGTCTTGAAGCTCGCCCATAACTTATGAATTACAGCCCCTGGTGGGAATGCCACAGATTTCACCATATATCACAGGGAACCTTCTCGTCCCCCACACTGCTGCAGCGTCCAGAGAAGCCGCCACGGGGGTGTGCCCGGCCAGCCTGCTCTGTGCCAGCCCTCTGCCAGCGGGTGAGGGACTGCTGGCACCAGGGTTTGCCCTTGGAGAGGAGAGGGCCAGGGCACTCACGCAAGCGGTGTGCCTCCGCTGGCCTCCAAATTTGTGTGCCTGACGGAGACACTGGAGTCCTTGGAGCCCGAGGGCTGTGGAACTAGGCTGGGAGCACCTCACACAAAGTAGCATTTGAAGCCACCAGAAGGACATGGGTTTAGGACTCAGATCTGGGTTTGAATCTCAACTTGACCTTGAACAAGGGACTTAACCTCTCTGATCAGGGCTGACTTCTTGGACGTGTGACCTGTGCGGTCACACAGGGCCCCAAGCTTGGTTCAATGCTCAGCTGTTGCCCTCTTGAAATTCTTAATACTTTTTGGAAAAGGGGCCTATACAGTATGTAGCTGGCCCTGTCTCTGAGCTCCAGTGCTTTTGCAATGAGACTACTAGAAGTTCTTCACTGAGAAGGATTGGGCGTTGAGTTCAGTCATACACTCGGCTCTCGTGCCTGGTATACAGTAGGTGCTCAGTGAGTATTTATTAGCGTCTTCCCTCAGTGAGGGCTGCCAAGCTATGGAACAGAATTTGGAATTTGGGAACAGGAGCCACAAACCAGGAATCAGGGTCTGGGTCTGCACAGGATGTGTGACCGGGCACCCTTGCCCCGCCACCACAATGAAGCCCATGCAGCCTGCCCAGTCCCTGCAGCCTCCAGAAGGCCCGCCAGGCTGACTCACCACCCTTCCTCTCCACCTCTGCCTCACTGGGCAGGTCGGAGGCTCCACCCAAGAGGGAAAAGCCACATAATGAGCGTTGCCACCGCTGCACTTGATGGGCTTTTGGGAGGATGAGTCAGGTGGAGTTTGCCAAGTGCTCACATCCTGGGAAGAAAAGCACCAGGCAGCAGAGGGCAGCTGCCACAGAACCACCCAGGACTTGGGACCAGGGGCTCAGGACGGTGAGGGACAGCCCTGGGCTAGACATTCAAGATCTCAGGGAATCTTTGCAGCACACCAGCCGAGTAGACACTTGTTATCCCCATTCTATGGGTGAGGAAGCTAAAGCCCAGAGTGGTCAGGGTATTTGGCTAAGGCTGCACAGCAAGTGCCTGCAGAGCTGGGGTTAGGCCCAGGGCTGTCTTGTTCTGATACCTGTGTTTGCGCCCATTCTTTCCTGCCCCTCCACAGACTGCCGGCTTGGTCCCCCGTGGGGTACAGCCTACATGGCCCTAGAACTGCCTGCTTACCTGTCCCCAGAGCTGCCTGCATGTCTCTAGAGCTCCTCAGTGCTGAATCAAAACAAATCCCAGGGGCAGAGACTTATTCTTTGGTGGAAGGTGGGCAGCCCTGTGGGAGGGTGGGAGGCAGACCAGCCCGTTCCCAGCCACAAGCATCTGTTCCTGCCTCCACTACCACCCCCTGGCTCCTAGACACCCAGTAGTCACCTCTCTCTCTGCAGGAAGTACCAGGGAGTGTGGGTGAGGCCTATGACCTGGCCACAGTCTTCTGTCCAGTCCAGCCTGATGGGATATGGGAAACCCCCCACCATGTGGGGAGCTCAGCAAAATGTGGCGCCTGCCCTCAAAGACTCTGGGGCCCCTCTGTGGGTGGGGACAGAACTGCAGCCCAAGTGGTCAGTTCTGGAAGAAGAGAATCAGCAGGCCTGAGTGGCACAGAGAGCAGGTCGGGCTGACACCGCCCTGCTAGAGAAGTCCAGGAGACCTTGCTCTCAGACTTACGCCTTAAAGCTCACTCTGAGGCCCTGAGTGGGTCCTGGAGCAGACGGCGTGGGGTCAGGGAGAGCAGACTGGATGGCCCTCCAGTCGCCACCTGGGGACCTGGGCTCTGTGTTAGGCACATCCTGGGAGTGGTCGGTCCCATCCATCAAACCCATAGGCAGGGCAAGAGCCCAAAGTGGGAATCATGAAGTCTGTCGGAAGGCTGGACACAGAGCCATAGCAGAGGGTTCAGGGGTCTCTCAACTGGGCACGGACTTGGTGGAAGTCCGGTCCTTGGTAAGTAAGAAAGAGAGGCACCGAGAAGTGACCAGGGTCTCAATCTGGAGGGGCATGGGGCCAGTCACCAAGATGGAGGACGTGGGAAGGAGGTGGAGAAACTAGGTTCTATTTTGGATATGTTGAGTCAGAGGTCGCTGGAGGTCATCCAGAAGTCATCTGGGGATGGTTGGCCAGACCAGGCAAACTTGGGAGCAACGTCTGGGCTGAAGGTCACCTGGCTTCGGTTATTTTTATCAACAGCTTAGAGGAACAGGCGAGCGTCCTCAAATATGTAGCCAACGCAGGGTCCTATCATGACAGCATATCCCTAAACAGACAGAACCTGGACTCGGATGCCTTTAGCAAGTTGACATTTGCCCGGGATGCTGAGTCCTTGGGGGGGCCACACAAGCACAGGGTGATGAAGGCCAGGCCTGGCCTCTGCTGTTGCAGAGACCTGCGCCCTTACCAAGGCCCTGAGAGAACAACTTAGCCAATGTATGGGGGTGTTGAGGTTTGAGATCAGGTTCAATTCCGCTACCCTTCCATGACCCCAGAGCCCAGTCTGACAGGTTGCCAGATGGAGCCAAGTCAGCAGAGTAGGGCTGTTGCTGAACATGCGAGGGGATGTTAGGATCCTTGAGGGGGATGATCATGCCAGATCTTGGGAGCACCAGCCTATTAAAAAATCACAGCTTTGCAGGGCAGTGGCACGGATGAAAGGAGAACCATGTGTGAGGCCAGCCCCTCGGTCTGGAACTTGGACGGTAAACACCAGTCCCCTCCTCCCTCCTCATTCTGGTCACATCTAGAGCCCACAGTGAAGCCTTCAGCGTGGAAAGGGATGAAGAATGGACAGGAGCTTTCTAGAGACTTCTCAGGAGGGATGTGAGAGGCTCCTTAAGTGGTGGAGTGTCTGTCATGTGGACCGTGGGTAGAAATGGGCTTGTCATTGGAACCTGTGCAGAAGGCAGGACTGAGATCTGCAGGCCTGGCCCGTAGTAGGCACTTCCCGATTAAATGCAGATTGGCTGTTTGACCAAGAAGTGGACATCTCAGGGAGGCCCTGACTGTGCTCCCTGGAGGCAGGGACTACTGTCTTCGATACCCTCAGAGGGTGAGGTACACAAATGATTGGGAAACTGACCAGCAGCTGGTGCTCAGAGCTGCTTAATGGAGGAGGAGCTTCCCTCCAAGAGGTGTGCTGGCTGTGGCCACGGCCAGAGCCCCCATCAGGCAGGCATTAAGGGGGCTTCTTCCCTGGGGGCGAGGGGGCTGGCCCCTCACCAGATGGGCCAGATGCCTCTGGACTCTTCCCACTCTGCTGTGACTCTGTCACTTGGAATTTGACAGCTCTCTAGTCTGGCCACATCACAATCTGTTAAGAGCCTTGCCAACGCCCTCGGGGTACAGATGAAGAAACCGAGGCCCAGAAAAGGGGCTGTGACCTACTCAGGCTCCCGTGGCAGGCCAGTGGCAGCACCAGGGCAAGGACCCAGGGTCTGAGCTTCTCTCATTCACCCTGGACCCCTCCTGCGAGCAGCTGTCTTGGGATAAAGTTTCACGGGTCTGTGGATACTTTTGCTGAGCTTGTGGTCCTGCCCGTGTCATGGGGCCCCCTTGAGTCCCTACAGGTGTGGTCTCAGGATAGAGCCAAGATAAGTGACCAGAACCTCCTGCCCGGCCCATACGGCCTGGTGATCTCATGCCTCCAGCTTGCAGGGAGCAGCCATCCCCGTGTCCCAGGGCAGCCAAGCTTCAGCATCCACAGCATACAAAGGTTTCAGAATAGCACTGCTGGCTCAGAGCAGGGCCTGGAGCCAGCCCGGAGCCCTCCTCAACCCCAGCATTAGTGCAAAACACACCTCTGACTGCAGGCGTCGAAAGATCGAAAGAGGCCAAGAAAGCTTTTAAGAGCCAGGTCGACTGGCTTCTGCAGCTCGTGTGCCCCCAGGAAGGGGCCTCAGAATGTACTTGGTCTGCAGACCTCAACTCCGCAGAGAAACCCCAGGGTGCAGGCTCTGTGGCAGCCCCGGAGCGCTCCTAGACTTCCCAGGCAAGGACCCTTTCGTGATGAGTCTTCTGTGTGCCTGATCCCGCTCTGGGAATCTGAAGCTTGTTTGCTCATTTAATGCCCATAACAACTCTGGAGAGTAGGTTTCATTCTCCCTGTTTGACAGACAAGGGAACAGAGGCCCTGAGAGAACAGCTGAGCCAATGTATGGGGGTGTCGAGGTTTGAGATCAGGTTCGATTCCGCTACCCTTCCATGACCCCAGGACCCGGTGGACTGAAAGTGCAGCCCCAGAGCCCAGTCTGACAGGTTGCCAGATGGAGCCAATAGTCCTCATCCTGTCACTCTCCCAGCCCTGCCAGGTCCTTCCCAATTATCAAGTGGCCCATCCCTCCCTCTGCCCCCTCAGGGCCTGTCATCCCTCCCGGGTACTGCAGTCTTTTGTCTCCCTGCCTGAATTCTGGCCTCTTCCAAACCCCTCTCCCCAGAGCCTTGGCAGTGACCTCTCCCAGTCACACCTGACCACGTTCAAACCTTCCTGTGGCTCCTCACTGCCCTAGGGACAAGGCCCAGATCCTTATGATGGTGCCTGTCACCTACTTTTCCTCCCACTCGTGGGCCACTCTGAAAATCTCATCCCTCCTCTCTCTCATTCCCTCCCTACTCCTCTTGGGACCAAGATCCAAGATGTCAGTGATCCTGGACAGCTTTTTACCTCCTCTTTCATTATTGCTCACTAGGAACTGACCACCTACTGTGTGCAGGAACTGTGCATGTGGTGGGGATCCTGTACGCATGGATGTCTGGAGCCCTCCGATGGGCCAGGGACCATCCTCAATGATGCATCAGCCCCTGCTGCTGGCTGTGTGTTCCCACGAATGGGATTTCAAGGTCTCTGCGCTGAGGGCAGCACTTCCAGTGACCTCAAGAGCCTCAGGTGGACTCAGCTCTGGTCATCCAGACAGGGACAGCACTGAGGAAGTATTTCTGCACCCCTCATCTCAGAGATGGGGAAACTGAGGGCAGAGAAGGAAAGGGCCCTGTCCGGGTCAGGTGTCAAGGCAGATGCTTGGTTCCCCCGGTACCCATTGCAGTCCAGGCCCTAGGGCAGGTGAGATGTGAGGTGTCCATCACACACTGAGGGCTTCTGTGAGAGGTACCTTGTCTCATGGTGATGGGGCAGGGTCGGAGTACTGGGGTGGAGCATGAGCTTGCCAGAGTCCCTGCCTCTTGGACTCTGACAAGCTGTCACACCCACCCTTCTCTGTCCCACCTCTGTAGAAGCTGCAGTGAAAGATGACATGAATAGCTACATCAGTCAGTACTACAATGGGCCCAGCAGTGGTAAGTATGGGCTGGGGGTGGTTCCACATGTGTTACAACCTCTGTGCAGCCCCACACTACCAGCGACCCCTAAGCCCAGGGGTGGGGACAGCTCCGCCTACCTCCAGAGATGGAGGTGTGCCCATCTCCAGTGCCTGTGAACCATAACTTGCATGCCAAGCCCAAGGCTCAAATACCTGGAGCTTCAGCTTCTAGAAAGCTGTCACACCATTGGTGGGGGCACCCAGGGGCTGACCCGCGGGTGCCATGTGGGGATACTCTGTAATCACTAGTAAGAATTGCATGTGGGCTGGGCATGATGGCTCAAGCCTGTAGTCCCAGCACTTTGGGAGGCCAAGGCAATGGGATTGCCTGAGCTCAAGGGTTTGAGACCAGTCTGGGCAACTTGGTGAGACCTCCTCCCTATAATAAATCAAAAAATTAGCTGGGCATGGTAGTGTGTGCCTGTAATTCTAGCTACTTGGAAGGCTGAGGCAGAAGTATCGCCTGAATCTAGCGGTTGATTCTGTGGTGGCAGTGAGCGTGCCATTGCACTCCAGCCTGGGCAAGAGTGAGACTCCAACTCAAAAAGAAAAGAAAAGAAAAGGACTGCACATGTAAACCAGGCACGGTGGCTCATGCCTATAATTCCAGCACTTTAGGAGGCCAAGGAAGGAGGGCTGCTTGAGCCCAGGGGTTTGAGACCAGCCTGGGCAACATAGAAGAATTCCTCTCTACAAAAAATTAAAAAAATTAGCTAGGCAAGATGGCATGTGCCTGTAGTTGCAGCGACTTGGGAGGCTGAGGCGGAGAAAGAAAGGGCCCTGTCTGGGTCAGGCTCCTGAACCCAGGAGGTTGAGGCTGTGGTGAGCTGTGAGCATGCCACCACACTGTAGCCTGGGTAACACAGTGAGACCGTCTCTTAAAAAAAGAAAGACAGAAAAAGAACTGCATGTGGAACCCTGAAATGGGAACAGGGCTGGAATCCAGAACCCTAAGTGACCTCAGTGCTCCCAACCCGATCACCTGTCAGGGTAGGCACGGCGGAGGCTGAGGTGATACAGCATCACTGGGCTCCAGACCCTGCAGGCCTCAGCTGTGTCCTTGCTGGATGTTTCATTCTTGCGCTTGAAAAAGACCCAAGGAAGTCGAGCAGTTTTCACATATGGGAAAGACTGAATTTTGTAACAACACCCAGTCCTTCAGTGTCTTGTTTCTCTGTAGCTGATGTCTTCAGCCTTGACTTTGGATTTCACAGCCCCAAATCCTTAAACACTCCCTGGAAAGGTTAGAGTTTTCTGTTGGCTGACATGGATTTGAATCTTGCCTTCTCTGCAGTTTAGTCCCCTCAGGCCTCTTCCCTCTTGTCTCCTGTCTCTAAGCCTCATGCAGCCTGCTGGTTTCAAAGACCACCCCTGCAGCCAGACCTCTCCCCCAGGCCACGCCCCCCATGATGCTGGAAGAAACATCCCCACGCTATGCCCCCTGCTGTAGTTCGGCCCCCTGGGCACCTCTCACCTAGAGCAAAGAGCTCTGAGTCCCCCGTCTAACCCTGTGATGCATGCTAAGAGGTTAATCCATTTACTCATGCCACTTCCCATTCCCCACACCAGCCCATTTTAAAAAAATGTATTTTAAAGATGTGGGGTACAATTCAGGGTTAGGTATACGAATGTTCATTATGCAGGTACCCTTGTTGATGAGGTGTGCCCCCCCCCGGCAGTTTCCCACTACTGCCAATCTCTTATAGTATTATGATAATTGTTCAGGTTCTGCTTATGAGTGAGAACATGTGGTACTCTGTTCTTTAAAACTCCAAAAAATTCCTCAGACTGTGAAACCCCAGCTCCTTGTCCTGGTCCACTGTGCTTCCTGAGTTAGTCAGGATGGTCCAGGTTATGCTGCTGTGGCAAATAACCCCGAATCTTGGTGGCTGAAACAAAGCTGCAGCGGCCCACGGGTTGGCTGGGGGCTCTTCTCCCCGGTGCTCATCGTGACTCCGGTGCCCAATGGATAGAGCAACTGCCATCTATTCTAGAACATTATTGGCTGCCAGGACAACGCACTATCTGGCTCATGAATTGCCACAGGCCACGTCGCACGAGTGACTGGCCGGTGTGTATCACGTGACCACACTTGAATTCAACAAGACCCCCCTCCAGGGCAGGGTAGTGGATATTGAAGAACTGGAACCCAGTTCTTCTGAGGCCTCCCTCCAGGACAGCATGCCCTCCCATGTTCCGTCTACACTGCCCACCACCCACCCGGCTCCCCTGAGGCGTGGCAGAGGGTGAAGCCTTGCCAGGATCCCCTGTTCTCTTGCAGACAGCGGTGTCCCAGAGCCAGGTGTGTGTGTGGTCACCACGGCCGCCATAGACGTCCACCAGCCCAATATCTCCTCCGACCTCTTCTCGCTCGACGTGCCCCCGAAGCCAGGTGGCAACGGCACCTGCGCCAGCGCCACCTCGGAGAGCGCCTCCCGCTCCACCCGCAGCTCTGTCACCCGCGCCCAGAGCGACAGCAGCCAGACGCTGGGCTCCTCCACGGACTGCAGCACCGCTCGCGAGGAGCCGTCCTCTGAGACCGGCCCCTGTCCCCTGCCACCGCCACCGCCACCCCAGCAGCAGGTGGTGGAGGCCACAGTCCAGGACCTGCTGTCCTCCCTGTCGGAGGACCCCTGCCCATCCCAGAGGGCCTTGGACCCAGCCCCACTCGCCCGGCCCAGCCCAGCGGGCTCGGCCGAAACCAGCCCCGAGCTGGAGCACAGGGTAAGTCTGTTCAACCAGAAGAACCAGGAGGGCTTCACTGTCTTTCAGATCAGGCCTGTCATCCACTTCCAGCCCGCCGCACCCATGCTGGAGGAGAAGTTCAGATCTTTGGAATCCAAAGAGCAGAAGTTGCACAGTGTCCCTGAGGCCTAGAGCCCCTGGGAAGTGGTGGGGAGGGGACAGTGGGGAGGAGGGGAGACAGCCATCTTGAAGCTCTCCTGGGACCCTGGAGGCTGCCAAGGGCCACACGCGGGGCCCAGGAGCCCGCCTGACCTCCCTCAGGGTGCTGCCTGCCTCCAGGGAGGTGACGCCAGGCCAGAAGGCCACAAGCCTCAGACCTCAAAGCCCAGAGCTGGCGCCTCCTCTCGCCCTGCTCAGGGGAGGGTGGTGCTCGTGGCTGGGTTTTCTTTTTAACAGTTTTTACAACAACCAGCCCGCGGCCCAGCTTCGGCAGGGTGGAGTGTGGGGGGCCAGCTCAGCCTCTTCCGTTGCCTTCGTTCCTGACGCCCACCCCGGACCCTCGGGAACAGCACTGTGAGCAGGGGCTGCCCAGCCCCACCCCGAGCCGTCTTTCCCAGGAATCCTGGTGGAGCCGACACAACCACACGGAGACACCGTCTGAGCCTCCTTCGTCCGTCCTCATTCTCTCATTCCGGCATGAGCGTTTCTGAGTCTTTTCAAGACACATCTCCTTTTCACCTTTACAGGACATACGGGATGGAGGTGGGTGGGGGGCAGGGGGACAGCCATTTTCCAACCTTGGCTTTAATAATAAAAACCAGCTGCACTGAGACTTCCAGGTGGCGTGGGTTTTCCTTGGGTGGCCAGCCGGGTGAAGTATCTGGAGTAGGTTGCAGGACTCTGGGTTGGCCTGATGCCAGCCGGCCCAGGAGGTCCCTGCCACTCCTGGGCAGCCCTGAGGCCTTTCCAGGGTGGAGGAAGCCCTGGCCCCGGGCAGGAAGCTCTCACGCTGCCTGGCTGTGCCACCTAGAGTGGTCCCTTCCCCTTCCACCACCCCACCATCATTTTGCCTTCCTCCCTGACCCAGAGCTCCACCCCTCGGGGCCCTCAACCCTGGCAGGTCCAAGGCCAAGTCCAGCATCTGCCCACAGCCTGCTCTGTCTCCTGGGTTCCCAGCCAGGGCACTGTCCTCCGCTCAGTCACGAACATGCGTGGTGTTGCTGACTCCCTCCTTGTCCCCCCAGGAACAGTCGTGAATCCTGGCATACCTACCCTTCAAGTTACCTGGCCCCACCCCTGTCCGGCTTTGCTGACACCCAGGCCCGTGGCCAGGCTGGCTATAGCAGCCTTCTCTGGCCCGGCCTCTGGTTTCACCCTCCTCTGATGCTGCTGAGCCTGATCTCCCCTTCTTAAAGATTTCAAGGGGTTTTATGTTTATAACCATCATGTTTTCCTTTATATAAGGGAGAGGTGGGGAAGATGTTCTTTTTTAAGGGCTCCTGTTGCCTCTAGAGAACTGGAGTGTGACTCACAGGCCCCTCGAGTGCTGTCTTGCCGGCCCCTTTGGCTACCCCTCACGCCTCCTTTCCAACCTTTTTTCTCTTCCCCCACCTCGGGCCAGGTGTCATCAGGTCCCTGAGGGCCCCTGGATGCACCCTGACAATGCAGTGGCCCCATGACTCAGTCAGTGTCTGCTTCTGACCCGCCTGCCCTGCTGGTCTCAAGAGCAGTGGTTGGGCCCGAGTCCCATGAGAACCCAGAACCCTGCACAGGGCCACAGTCTGGGCACGGAGCCACATGGGAAAGATGGCTCAATGGGAAGGAAGCAGGGAGGTTATCACGTACAGGCAAAGAGCACTCTCCTGATTCACGGGGAGAGCAATAGTTTTCGCAAAAGGTGTTCTTGGGTGTCATCAGAAGACCTGCTAAGGGAGACTTTTGCAGAGGACAAGAGCAGCCATCCTGAGGCATCCGGGCCCCCAATAACATAGTCACACACGACCACCTTTAGTCCTTCCAGCAACGGTGAGGCAGGTATCACTAGCCCCACTTTCCAGATGAAGATCCCGAGGCTCAGAGGGATGGAAGAAATGTCCTAAGATCGGACACGAATGAGAGAGGCCCTGAAACCGGAGTCCAAGCCTGCCTGGCACTGTACTAGGCACTGGGGCTCCTAGGGTTTTGAGCTTTTGGAAGCAAAGTGGTCACTCGGCTTTTGCCACTCCATGGGCTGGAGGGCATCGTGTGGCTTGTCATCTGTAGGGCAGGAGCTGGCGGGGACAGTGGCTGGTGATCTCCCCCTGCTGGAATAGAAATGGCCACACTTCCCAGCCAGGCTCAGCTTGTTGAGCTGTGATTGGTCCTTTCTGCTGAACCCCTGCTGCCCCAGCTCTTGGGCCAGTGCTGCTGCCCCACAGGGAAGCGGGCCTGGTCGGTGCCAGAGGGGAGCTGTGAGCCCACGGCTCCCCTGAAATGCTTCCCCCATAGCCCCGGCTGCCAGCACTCACATCTGCTGGGGACCTCTGCACCAGGGAAGAACCAGGACAGGGAGGAAAGCAGTGGGATAAGACGCTAGGCAAGTAGCTCCAGCTCTGCCTCAGTGTTTCCCCCAGATTGATGGGCCTACAGAAGAGCCCTACTTTATTTTTCTTCCTGTTTTCTCTTTTTTTTTCTTCTGTCACCCTGGCGGAAGTGGAGTGGTGCAGTCATGGCTCACCACAGCCTCAACCTCCTGGGCTTAAGTTATCCTCCAGGCTCAGTCTCCCAAGTTGCTGGGACAATAACGCATACCACCACGCCCGGCTCCTTCTTCCTGTTTTTTGTTTGTTGTGTTTTGTTTTACAAGAGTTCTACTTTTAAAAGCTGATTTTTGAGCCGGGGCTTGGTGGCTCAGCCTGTAATGCCCCCGCTTTGGGAGGCTGAGGTGAGTGGATTGCCTGAGCCCGCAGGTTCGAGACTCGCCTGGCCAACTTGGCGAGCCCTCATCTCTACAATAAGTCAAAAACTAGCTGGGTGTGGTAGCGCGAGCCTGTAGTTCCAGCTACTTGGAAGGCTGAGGCGGAAGGATCGCCGGAGCCCAGCGGGTCGAGGCTGCGGTGGCTGGGAGCGGCCACTGCACTCCAGTCTGGGCGACAGAGTGAGACTCCAACGCAAAAAATAAAAAATAAAAGCTGATTTGGGGGTATTTACAAATTGCTGTGAGGTGAAATTCTGCCTGAGCACTCACTGCTGCCTTCATGTTGGGTTAGAACTGCCACCTGATGGAAACAGGTGGTCCCACCTCTCCGATTCCAGACGCAGTGTAAGAGGAAGCTACTTACCTGCCTAGGACGTCTGAAGACCTCATGGCAGAGAAAACCTGTAGAGGGAATTTTAAGACTAGGTATACTAGAATCAGCTCTTCTATTTGTCATGTGGGAGAGAAGAGCAGTTTTTTTTGTTTGTTTGTTTTTCAATTGAGTCAAGGTCTCACTCTGTTGCCCAAGCTGGAGTGCACTGGCATGAACATGGCTTACCATGCCTCAAACTTCTGGGTTCAGGCAATCCTTTCGCCTTAGCCTCCTGAGTAGCTGAGACTGCAGGTGTGCACCACCATGCCTGGCTAATTTTTTTTTTTTCTTTGAGTTAGAGTCTCACTCTGTCGCCCAGACTGGAGTGCAGTAGCCACTCCTGGTCACTGCAGCCTCGACCTCTAGGCTCAGGCGATCCTTCCGCCTCGGCCTTCCAAGTAGCCGGAATTACAGGCATGCGCTACCATGCCCGGCTGATTTTTTGATTTATTGTAGAGGTGAGGTCTCACTGCCCAGGCGGGTCTCGAACCCGTGGGCTCAGGCAATCCATTCACCTCAGCCTCCCAAAGGTGTGGGATTACAGGCTGAGCCACCGAGCCCGGCTACGAGAGCAGTTTTTATGGGTTAGTTTCAACACCAAACTACAAAGCTGACTTACTTCCAGAAAATGTGAGCAAGAAACTTTGGATTATCTTCCTGATGTAGTCGGTTGCTATAAACCATGTTTTAAAGCATGGGAATGTCAAGTAGAGGCGCTGCACAACATGACAGCCTGGGAACAGCAGTAAGATGGGACAGGCCTGTTGGGAACAGGGAGAAGTCTGGTGTTAGGAAGAGAACGGTGTGGGTCGGGAGGGGACGAGGCCACGTGGGGGCCACCTGGAAAAGGACGGTGGGGCTGGTCACTAGAGGCCTCGGATGCCAGGTCCAGCTGAATGTTCATCCTCAAGAGAGTGTGCCGTGGAAGGGCTCTCAGTGGAGCCTCTGAGATGGGATGGCTTGAGGGAGGGCAGCAGTGAGGCTGCATAGCGGCCGCAGAATGAAGGCTGAGACGCCGGGGAGACCCAAAGGGACCTGGCACCCCCTGGCTGTGGAGGGACTGGAGAGTGCCGGAGAGAGGATAAGTCACCAAGTCCGGTTTGCAGGATCTGAGACACCATGGGATGTCAGAATGGCCGTGCCTGGCACCGAGAGCGTACAAAAAAGAACACTAGAGCTGGGGAGCACTGCAGTCCTTTCCTTTTTAAGAAATGTTTTGTTGCGATGGGGTCTTGCTGTGTTGCCCAGGCTGGTCTTGAACTCTGGGGCTCAAGTGGTCCTCCCACCTGGGCCTCCCAAAAGGTGCTGGGATTATGGGAGTGGCTGACAGTCCTTTCTGCGGACAGAGAGAGCCCTTCCTCCAGGCGAGGGCGGAGGCCTCAGTCACACCTAGTCCCACTGTGGGTCCTGGAGTCCAGGAGTGCAGGAGATGGAGGTATAAGCTCTGGCTTTCACAGCTCCCCAGGGCACCATAGACCAGGGCCGTCCGGCAGCTGTGGCAGGGGAGATGGAACCAAACTCGCCCTAGGAGTCTCGGGAGGCTTGCAGCTCAGGAAATGGCCCCCCCTGCGCCTTCCTTTTACAGCCCACTCTGGTGGCCCAGGGAGCCGTCCGAGGCCTTCCCAGAAGGAGGGTCTGGAAACAGCCGCCTTCTCCTGCTAGCGATCAGGAGGATGATTAACAACAATAATGGCTGCCATGTGTCCCTCACCTGTTGTGACAGGTGCTCCTTGAGGGGTTCCCTCGTTATATAGCCTAAGAAGGGGCACGTCTTCCCTGCTTTGCAGAGGAGAAAATGCAGACACAGAATGCTAACAAATGACTTGCCCACAGGCACAAGCCCGCTGGGAAACAGGAAGGGAAAGCCCTTTGAGAATGTTTCAGAGGAGACAAACACAAGGCAACCTTATTAATAAGAGGTGCCTGCAGTGGCAGGATTCGCACCCAGGGCTGTCTGGGTTAGATGCTGTGGTGGGGACGGTGAAATGAGCTGCCCAGAATCAGACACACCCAAGAAAGCCAGAGATGGAATTCGGGATTCCAGCCCCGTGAGCCTCCAGCACGACTGGCCTGCTCATCTGTGTCACAGCTCCTGTGAGAGGAACCAGCACAGCCCAGCAGGAGTGCCGGGACCCTGTAGCCCTGGCCTGAAGCCCACCCAGGACCGGGGAACTGCAGCGCCTCCCCTGAGTGGCACAGCTGGCTGCTCTCCAGCCGGCACTGGGCCAGGTCTCCAACCCAGAACTTGGCTTTTCAGATCAGGTCCCACAGATGGGGGGTGGTGGTCACAGACCCCATGTGGTCAGAGGCTAGTGGCCTGGAATTCTCTTCAGCTTGGTGGGTGTCCAGAGGACACTCAGCTCAGGAACCCCAGCTCAATCCAAGACAGCTCTTAACTGCAGCCAGAATCACAGAACTAAGCCTCCTGTCCTTGTGCGGCCACCATGTGCCACTCTGGTGCCATTTGCTTATCTCTAAAGAGAGAAGACAGAGCCAGGGGCCCTGTTCTCTGGGAGCTGCTGAGCCTTGAGCAAGCTGGATCCAAGGAAGCTTTCCTTTTACCAGCATGCCCTCAGTGCGTGGTGCCCACCTGACACAGGAGTAGAGCTGCCAGCTGGGAGCTGGGACACCCAGGTTTTGAACGGTCATCTCAGGGCTGGAGGAGTCTAATCACCCTACCTCCACTCCCACACTGCCCTAGGTGCTGCCGTATCTGCCACAGGGCGAGGCAAAGCCCGGGCACCTGGATTCTCAGCCCAGCCCTGTTTCTGGTTTGCTGTGTGGCTCCAAGTAAATCCTTGGACCTGATTCCTCCCCTTGGACAACAGGAAGCCCTACTCCAGCGCCTCCCACCCCATGGGGATTGCTGGGATAGCCCTTGCCACAAGGGAAGGGAAAGCCCTCTGAGAATGTTTCAGGGAGACATGGACACAAAGGTGCCCTTATGGAGAACTCCTGGGTGTTTCATGTACACGTTTGGCACTTTTGGGGTGGGCTGCCCCGGGGAAGGTCTGGGGGGGAGGGTGCAGTGGGCCCTGCCCCAGCCCCAACGGCCAGCCCAGCACTGCCAACCCCTCCCCACAGCCCCACAGCCCATTCCTGCTCATATATCTCCACCCGTTCCGCTGTAAACAGTCTCCTGGAGTTGCCCTGAATTAGTGAGACAACACTGTTTCTCCCAGACAGGCAGCACTCCACCTGCTTGCCTCTCTTTCTTCCTTTACTTGCCGAAAGCCTGCATTTCCCCCACATTCAGTGAGGAATTCATAACAGTTCTGGATATTTTTGGCTCCAATGCTGAAGTCTAGTATTGTCTCCTGGCGAGTAGTTAATTTAATTATCCAAAGACAATGATGGAACATTTGCTGCTAAAATTTATTGCAAGCCACCAAAGAGACAGCGCTGGCATAATTTTATGCAGAGCCCCAGGCTGCAGCCTAGGGGAGTAGGCTGTCTATTCATCCTGAAACTGGCAAATGAAATGGACTATCCTGGAGATCAATCAGGACATTAAACACTGTGACGGACGTGGCAGCATTCTCCAGTGTCTGAGATTTACAGGGCGTCTTTCACCGAGCACTCCAGGAGCCTCCCCGACATCAATTAAGCCTCATAACCTGGGAGGCTCGCCTCCGCCTCCACCGCTCACAAGTGGGGGCGTGGGGGTTGGGACCTGGGCTGTGCTCAGCGCCACAACATACAGCCAGTGTGCAGACTGGCTCCAGACTGCAGTATAAGGACCCCTGTTCCCTGAGCAGAGTGGCTCAGAACGGAGGAATGCCAGGCTAGAAGGGGACTCAAGCGGCGGGGGTCTAGCCCCTGCACTTTCCAGAGAAGGAAAGGGGGTTGGTCGTGTTCTTGCATTCTCCCGTGCTGTCAGCCTGGGATGCACGTCTCATCTGGACAATTTTGACTGCGCCCTCTGAACTCGGGGGGCAGTGGCATTATGCTCCCTCCTCTGCAGCCTCCCCAGTCAGATGGGATTGGGTGCATCCTCCGTGCTCCCACAGAGGGACAGGCGATGTGGTATGGGTTGGTAGACTCTGGCCCATGGTCACCACTGAAGAGCTATGAGCCCTCGGGCAGGTGTTTGAAGCTCTGTAGACATTCCTTTTCTCATCTGTAGGGTGGGGACTAATACACCTTGTAAGGTTATGAGATGTAAATGAGATCATGTATGTAAAGAGCTCAGCACAGCATCTCAAAAACTGTTACTATTGTTTCCATCTGCCCATGCTGTATGAGACCTGTCAGCGTAATGACAGCCTAAAGCTTGAAGATGTCTTGAAAGATGACCTGGTTCAAGTGCCATTTTACAGATGGTGACAATGAATCTCCTGAATGGAGAGGGAAGGTGACCAGGGTGCCTCCGAGGCAGTGACGGGAGCAGGACAAGAACCCAGTGTCCCGTTGGCCAGAGCACTCAGGGGTCCCTGAGTCCCAGACCCAGATGTCCTCCATACAGCCCCACACCTGCCTTTAGTCACTTGCCCCGTTGCAGGAGGTGAAGAAAGCAAAAGCCGACAGGCAAAGCCTTGCCAGGGCCTCCCTTCCACTAAACCGGATGGCACAGAAAGCAGATTTCAGCTTCCTTCACAGAAATCACTAATTCATCACTGTTCCTTGCTTGTAATGACAAGCTTGCTGTTTCAAGGCAATGCAAATCGGAGGAAGGCGTCACAGAGAAGCTGGGAGAAACTGGCGGCCACCGGGTACAGGGTTCAGGCCACACGCTCCTAACCCAGGTCCAGTTCAGGTTCCAGTCTCACTGACTGCTTTTGGTCCTTTGCTCTTGCCCATCTCTTCATCTAGAAGGTGGGGTGATGAGGCTCACTTCGGAGATGGTTGTATTCGAGAAGGATGTATGAGGGGGATCCAAAAACCGGGAATTTATTTATAAAAAGTTGTATACAGCCGGGCTCGGTGGCTCAGCCTGTAATCCCGCGCCTTTGGGAGGCTGAGGTGAGTGGATTGCCTGAGCCCGCGGGTTCAAGACCCGCCTGGGCAGCGAGACCTCATCTCTACAATAATCAAAAAATCAGCCGGGCATGGTAGCGCGTGCCTGTAATTCCGGCTACTCGGAAGGCCGAGGTGGAAGGATCGCCGGAGCCCAGCAGGTCGAGGCTGCGGTGGCCGGGAGCGGCCACTGCACTCCAGTCTGGGCGACGGAGTGAGACTCCAACTCAAAAAAACCCAAAAAAACAAAAGTTGTATACTTAAATGTTTAACCTTCAGTCACCTTCAAAGAACTCTCTGTTTGGTGCAATGCACCTATCGAGATGCTTTTTCTACTGCTCAGAACAGTTTTTGAGCTTGTCAATTTTGATGCCTTTTAGTGCTTCTGCCGTTTTTCTTTCAACTCTTCCACATTGGCAAAATGTTTCCCTTTGAGGACTTTTTCATCCAGGAAAACAAAAAAAGTTGTTTAGAGTGAGATCGGGTGAAGAGGGAGGGTGAGGTATGGGGATCATGCTGTTTTTCATCAAAAACTGCTGAACACTCGGTGCAGTGTGGGCAGGTGTGCTGGTAAATCACCCATTATGAAATGGGCAAACACATTGAAAGGATCTCCAAAAAAATTCACGGAAGACGAACACATCCTCTGACAACAATGCTAGCTGGTACACTGATGCCAGTGGGCTCCTAGAACATTTTTACCTCGCAGGGAAAGCCAGTACTACATGGGGCTCAGCTTCCAAAAAATAACCTCGTTTTCTTGGAGTCCCCCTCTTATAATGCACCTGACACACAGCAAGTTTTTAATAAATAGTATTAGCCAAAAATTCTGGCTTGTGTTCCATTCTTCCACTAGCATGTGAGCTGGGGCAAAGTCTGATTTCTTGAAGGTTTCCTCCTCTCTCCCCCACTGATGGGGTAACATACATGAAAAGTGCTTAGTAAGCCAAGGATTATCGACAAATCTTCACTTGCTCCCCACAAAGATTTTCTGAAATCCTGGGCTATATGAAACTGTGCAGGAATCACTCTACAAGGACTTTTCACAGGGCTATCGGTCAAGCTCCTTCAGCTCAGCGGCAACTAACCAAATCCATCTGTTACAATTAATGGTGCTCTCGGAGTTTCCCAGCCTCTTCAGCCCACTTTTATGCAGACCCAAGCGAAAAGTCCTGTGAGAGACAGCGTGAAAAGCAATCAAGCTGACCATTACTTTTGGAAAAAAGAACAGCAAGCACCCCGAGGCCTGGGGTTTCCAGCCCTCCTGCCTGGCAGACACGCCCAGGCTCTGGCGGCAGCGGGCTCCCCCCAACCCCATCCCTGCCGCCATCCTGCAAGGAAGAGCTGCACTCCCTGCCAGCCTCGCCCACAGCACTGGACCCATTTCCACAATCTCCAGGGGCCTGTTCTGCAGCCAAAGAGCTTTCAGCCAAACCCATCCGGGGCATCAGGCCAGAGGATCCTTCAACGACCCCTAATCGCTTCAATCTTCTCCTCCACCCTCCTCTGTCCTGAAGACACCAGCAGGGTGCTGTGGGCCTTCCTCAAAAACTGTGCATGGCTCCTCACTGCCAGCAGCACATAAGACTTGTGCAGGTGGCAGGGACTCAGGAAGTCATGCCACGCTTTAGGAAACATTCTTAAAAAACTAAACTGACATACCAAACCCATACACACAAGGAACAATGACCAATGAGCAGAGTGATTTAAGTATTCAACAAAATCATCCCAGGCATCCACAAGACAAAACAAAAGCCGTGGAGAGCCAGTGGCTAGTGACTTCCTTTATTACTATTCACTTGCTACCATCCACTCACTTTGGAATCTGCTCACATGCTCAAGAAGACAAGGAATAGTAGCCACCAAAGGCATAGAAAGAAGTATGCAAGAAATATTTGAGACTGAGACTTTTCTGTTGATTAATTTCTCCTACAAATCACGAAGGGGTCTCTGTGGTATAAGACTTAAGGTACAATCCCTGACCCAGCTCCTAAAATGGCAGTGTTCCCTGAGGGCAGTTTGAGAACCAATGATCTTGAAGGAAAAAGGCCTCCTCAGCCATCAGTCAATGTCCTCTACAATCTGGCCTCAACTAACGACTACCTACCACCCCCTCCCTCATCTGTGTTTTGGCCCCTGACTGCCTCCTGCATCCAGGTGAGCTCTGATCTCAGCTGTTTTCTGCCCCCACACCCCGAGGAATGGCCATGACTGGACCGAGGGAGGCCCGTTTGCACTGTCCATGCTGAGTGTCTGCTTTCTGCTTTTGCTGGTGTCCCATCTCATCTTTCCTGGCAGCTGCAGAATCCTTAAGGGCTGCGGCTGTGTCCCCAACAGCCGGTAATCTCAGAGTCCGCAGGATAACTCTTCTCCTTGTCAAGACCACAAGCTACTTCAGGACGGTGGTTGGACCAGGCATCTGCACAGAGCAGCCAGGGACCCAGAGAACCCAGCGGGAACATTCCCCACAGTACAGCTGAGAGTGTGTGGGATGTTGGGAGGGACTGAGAGCTGTCCCCTCTAAGCTACTGAAAAGCGGGTCCCAGGGCCCTCACTGGGCCTCAGGCCATCCGTGGGTGAGGAGGCCTTCTGCTTCAGCTCGAGGGTATGCAGCTCTGCCCTCACAGGGCTGCCTTTCAACACGCTGATTTCTGTCCTCTCAGGGACTCTGTTCTGCCAAAGTGACCAGGCCACCACATTCCCAGAGGCTGAGTGAGATAAATCAAAGACCTCAAAAAACTAGGGAGAAAGGCAGAAAGCATATACACGGGCATTAAGGAAAGCTGCCCCTAACACCTTTTCTCCCACACTGCTTCCAGAGCTATTGCTCAGAGTCCTGAGGCGGGCCGCAGGGCAGAGCCAAGAGGAACGGACAGTTTGGTTTCTAATAAGACAGAGAGCATTAAAGGACACAGTAAATTCTGCCTTCTGGGATATGCAGTGTGGCAATTAAGTTCACAAACTCGTCCTAGAAAAAGTGCTACATTTCTCACTGCTGAACATCACCATGGTCACCTTCAAAGTACTCCCCTGGGGAAGCTAAGCATGGATGCCAGTGCCCAGTCCACTCCTCAAAGCAATTTGGTAACTCTTTTTCTGGAATGGCCAGCAGAGCTGTCACTGTATTGCAAAAAAAAGTCATTAGGGTGTAGGGACGGTAATCCAATACAGTTATCTGTTTACTGACTAAAACTCCCCCACAGACAGTGCTGTGTGAGCTGGTGTGTCATCATGATGCAGGAGATCCTTCAGGACCATTTTTTGCACACACCTTTCTCATGTCAAGATTTCCAGTTAAGATCTTTCTGTTTCCCTATCAATGTTTATTTGGTCTGCTGTGCTCCTCACAGCCAATGATTGTGACGCACAATTTGACGAATTTTGCAATGTTTTTGTCAATTCTGCTTGTTACTGGCTGTCCTGACCTCTCTTCATCAGTGACGCTTTCTCTCCCTTCAGAAAAATGTTTAGTCCATTTGTACACAGCTGTTTTCTTTACAGCATTATCCCCATAAACCTGAACTAACATATTTCTGATTTCACTTCCACTCTTGACAAGTTTAACAGGAAATTCAATGTTTGTTCGATGCTCTGATTCAAACTCTGACATTCTCACTACAACAGCTCTGATGGCCAATCCAGAAAGAGTTCCAAAACTGCTTTGATGAGTGGACTAGGTGCTGGTGTCGGTGCATAGTTTCCCAAGGGGAGTACTTCAAAGGTGACAGCAGAACCGGGCTCGGTGGCTCAGTCTGTAATTCCGTGCTTTGGGAGGCTGAGGTGAGTGGATTGCCTGAGCCCACGGTTTCGAGACCCGCCTAGGCAACTTGACAAGACCTCATCTCTACAATAAATCAAAAATTAGCCGGGCGTGGTAGTGCGTGCCTGTAGTTACAGCTACTTGGAAGGCTGAGGTGGAAGAATCGCTGGAGCCCAGCAGGTCAAGGCTGCGGTGGCAGGGAGCATGCCACTGCACTCCAGTCTGGGCGACAGAGTGAGACTCCAACTCAAAAAAAAGAAAAAAAAAGGTGACAGCAGCGCTATTAAGTATGTAGCGTTTTTTCTAGGATGGGTTCATGAACTTAATTGTCACACCCCATATGTAACAGTTTTTTAACTATTTAAGGTAAGTTCCAGTGGACACTCAGAGAGACTTCCGAGCTGAATAAAATCCTGGATAGACTATCCCAGAACACCACCCTCTCTCCTTCTCAACCCGGGCCCTAAGTGTGCCCCACCCACATGGCACAAAGCACTGAGTGCTCTTTACTTGAGGTTACTGTGCAGTGTGTCTCTCTGTTCCTTGAGCTGAGGGGAGGGAGAATCACATCCCTGTGAAGTCACTGCTCTAGAGGAAGACTGCCTGGTTTCAGATCCTGCCTCTTGTTTATAAGCTGTCTGAGTTTGGGCAAGTTATAGAACCTCTTTGAGCCCCAGCTTCCTCATCTATAAAAGAGGGTAATAACCGCATCTAACTTACAGGGTGCTGTGAGGGCCAAAGGGGCTTAATGTATATAAAGTGCTCGAAGCATGCCTGGTGTACAGTAAGGGTTGTACTTAATGCTATGATGATGATGATGATGAGTTATTCTAGTAAATACTGTTCAATGGACAGCTGCTTGGAGCTGGGGCAGAGCAACCATGACAGGAAGGGGCGAAGGGGAGAAAGACCAACCAGTTCAACTCTGAGGCAAGGAACCAGGCCAAGGCACCACGTGGGATGCCCCTCCCTGGGCAAGCAAGCACACCTCCTACTGGTATTGGGGTTGTGTCTGCAGCCATCACCTTTGCCATCTCTCCTGTCTCTCAATTATAGCATCTCACAGGGATAAGGGGTAAATGGAGAAGGTTCTGTGCAAGGGTAGCCTACCTTGGGAAAGGCCTCAAAGTTCACAACACATAGGAATTTCTTTCTTCTTTTATTTTTGAGTTGGGGGGTCTCACTCTGTTGCCCAGGTAGGAGTGCAGTGGCATAATCATGGCTCACTGCAGTCTCAACCTCCTAAGTAGCTGGGACTACAAACATCTGGAGAATTTTTTTATTGTTTTTGTAGAGATGAGGTCTTGCTATGTTGCCCATGCTGGTATTGAACTCCTGGGCTCAAGTAATCCTCCTGCCTTGGCCTCCCAAAGTGCTGGGATTACCGGTATCAGCTACCATGCCCAGCCAGGAATTACTTTCATAAGATGACTCCAGTCATGTGGCCTTGGGCAAGTCACTTTACCTCCTTCACTTCTCTGTGCCTCAGTATCCCTATCTGTACACAAGGGGTTCTGATGTTTTGTGATTCTGTGATCCATACACAGATATGACGTGCAAAGAGGCATCATTTTACTGCTCTCTTGGTACCTCACTAAAGATAGGTAAAATGCCAGACACTTAACTTTTACAAGTGTTTCCCAGCAAGTGATTGTGACACAAATCAAAATGGGTGCAACTAGTGCTGAGGAAGGCTCCGGGCTGGCCGCACAAAGGGACTGGCAGGGGCCTCTGCTCCCGCTCCATTTATCACTGAGCACTTCCCATTTCCTCCCTGCAGCTGCCAGATCCAGGTCACTGTCTACCCTCCGCAGAGTGGCTTCAGGAAGCCAGTTTTCTTCCTTCTGCTCGCCTACTATGTGTGCCTTCCGCAGACCTGCTCAGAGCCTCACTAGCCTCTGCTCACACCAGCTGTAGCCCCTGGCGACTCTGGACTTTGATTGAGGCCTGGGCCAACAGAATGAGAGTGCCAGACGTGACTACAGGCCTGGCTGCTTTCTAAGAGAGCCCAAAGGAAGCCATCTGAGGGCAAAAGAAAGGCCAGAACACTTTCTGAGCAGGACTTTAAACATTTATAACAACATCAAACTATCTGTTTGCATAAGAGGCCATGCTGTCTCAGGGTACCCCTTCCTTCTCCACTCCTTCTCTTTACAGACATGAAGTACTATAAACCGACAAAACCTTAAAATGAAATGGGAAGGTTACATTTACCTCAAGCCAACTAAATACATTCAGCAGGGTCAGGTTCAAGTCAGGTCTGCTTTTGTCACATTAGCTATGGTTTCCTGAAGACTGGAGTGTGTTTAAGAGAATATTCATGCTTTGTAGCCATGCCTTTTTAACTCTGCATTTGCCAGTTCAGTTCCCTCCTTCTGGACAGATACCCTTCAACAGTTAGATGAGGCTGATAAGGCTGTGGGGACATTCATGTTTATAAACACAGAGCTCTCCGTGAAAAAGACATGCAATGAAAACATCATAAATGCACTTTTACTTCTTTTCTTCCATTTTTTCTCATTCTTTAAGAGGCTAGGCATATTTCTGATGGTAGTTTTAAAGCTGTGAAAAGGCTTTAGTATAGACTTTATTATATAATTAGAAAAAGTCAAAAAATAATTGTTTGGAACTACAAATAATTCAAAAGAAACATAACAGTCCCATAAAAAAGCATCGTGGCATCTGTTAGAAATTTTTCCTCAAATTATTAAATGCAGCTCTCCATGCTTTCCAATAATTGTTATAGTAATACCCAGGAATTTCTATGATTTCAGCTGAAGATCTGACATAGTTTTTCTTAAGGCACGATCATGATTCATTTCTTCTTCAATAGCTCAGTCATTTCAGGAACTACCTGCAAATTAAAAAATAATAATAATTAGGCAACTAGAGCCTTCACTGTGATAGGATCACAGCTCCTCAAGCAGGGTAAGCAGGCCAAAATAAGCAGTGCAAATCACTGCCGAGGCACAGCTGCCCCTGCTCCCCTGCAATCTCTCCCCCATTCAGGGGGAGACTACAAACCCTCCAAGCGTCAGACTGGATGCAGAGCTGGCAGGGCCGAGAGCCCACTCACTGTCTAGGAGCCTTTGTGAGACCATCATAAACATCAAGAAGGCACCACAGAAGCAGGAAGCTCAATTCTTCTCTTCTGGACTGAGAGTAATGCATGTTTTTCCCCTTGGTGTCATCACAGTGCTCTTCCTACCCTCACTGCCTTCCTGACTGTCCTTCAAAGCCCACGCCAAAGTCTCCAGCTTAGTCATGACTCCTGCCACCCTCCTCTCGTACTTGTTCTCTCATTGTCTGTTCATTCATTCAGTTCCTTTCACAAACATTTTGGTTGCTTTTTCAGCACATGTTACTATCATTTGGCACATAAAAATGTGCTGAATGCTGAACAAGCAACATCATCACTGTTTATTAAAATCAAGATCCTGTGCTAATGAAGTGGTTAGTCAGCAGACACAGGAAGAAACTACAGTGAGGGGAGACTGCCTGAGTTGGCTCCCATGTTCAAAAGGATTAATTACTAACAATTAGTCTTGGCAGTTTAGTGGCTGCAACTGGAGCCTCCAGTGTAGAAACTGCTTTGTGACTGCCTGGACAACAGAGGAGAGCTGTATGTGGGGGTTGCTGGGAGTGTCACACAGACATTCTGAAAACCAGCCCAGCCACCTGTGTAAAATATCAATTACCCCGTCTTCCAAGGGGTTGTCGGCTGCCCTCACTCACAAAGATCCCAGCTGAACTTGCCACTGATGAATACAGCTTCTCAATTATTTAAGAGAGCTACATTTCCATTAGGTGGAAATAATGTGTTCGTACAAAATTTATTAAGGAAATTGTCGACATGTTGTTTCTTCCGAATGTCACTTTGTCTCCAGCCTATTAAAAGGCCCATGTTTACCATGGAGCCAGCAGGCATTTGCTCAGGGGCGGCATTAAGTGCTGGCACCACTGCTACCAGCTCTGCTTGATGGAGAGACCATGAGCTCATGCCAGTCGCACGAATGACATGCTAACTGAGCCTCATGTGGAATGTGTGTGCTTCATGAAAAATTGTCTCGAGCCCAACTTCTTTCCCTAGGAAGTGAATCACTAATTTGGTTTAGAATATATACTTTTTTTTAAACCGTAAAGAATGTCTCCTTACCACACTCCTCACGAGAGGGTTGAGAAGATTTTCTCCCTTCATCACTTGTTATCTTTTTTATGAGACCAACTACAGACTTTCCAGCATACCACACAATGCCTCATTTAGGGAACAGAAAATGCTAACTCAGGTTCACTGACTGTCTGATGGTCTGAGCACACTGAATGATCTCGATTCTTGTTTTTATCCTCTTTTAGATATTACAGAGGCAGCTCCCTACTCAGAAAGATCAAGCAAGAGGGAATTTGAGGTTTTTTAAAAAGGCGATCTATTGATATAATCGCAATACAAGTATGTTTCACTCATTCACTCAGTACTTCCTCAGTAAGGGAGAAAGAGAAGTTATCTGTCCAGGCCTGACTCCTGCCCACAAGGAGTTCTGCCTCCTAGCTGGAGAGAAGAGAGGCCCATGAACCACCCAATCAGAAGTGTGCTGTCTTACACTGGAACGTAGAAGAAGAGCATTAAATGCTCCAAATTCAGGGGTTCTGAGGAAGAAAGATCAGTGATTAGGAAAATTCATCAACCTAGAGAAGAAAAGGACTATGGGCAAGGAATGAGGCAGAGACAAAGGCTGCAGGTTCCAGATAGAGTAAAGAGATCATAATGACCGCAGTGAATAGTTACGCTGGGAAGAAGAGAAAAAGGTCTAAAATGACTGGTGGCATGCCAAGTCCATTCAGTGGGGACAGAGAGTCTCTTCAACAGATGGTGTTCCAGATGGTGTTGGAACAACTGGGTGTCCATGAGCAAAAGAATACAGTTGGACACCTGTCTTACACCATATTTAAAAGTTAACTCAAAATGGACCAACAACCTAAATATGTGAGCTAAAAACCATAAAACTCTTAGAAGAAAACACAGGGGTAAATCTTCATGACCTTGAATTTGGCAATGAATCCTTAGATATGACACCAAATCACAAGAAACAACAACAAAAAGATAAACTGGACTTCATCAAAATTAAAAACTTGTGCATCAAAGGATATTATCAAGAAAGAGAAAAGATAACCTACAGAATGGGAGAAAATATTTGGAAATCATATCTCTGATAAGCATTTAGTATCCAGAATATATATTTAAAAACCTCCTGCAAATCAATAAAAAGACAAACACCTTGACTAAAAGATGGGCAAAGGACTTGGACAGACATTTCTCCAAAAAAGATATAAAAATGGCCAATGAGCAACTTTTCTTGTGTTTATGTGCTTAACATTGCTAGTTATCATGGAGCTACAAATCAAAACCACGAGATACCACTTCATACCTACGAGAAACATTATAATTAAAAAAACAGAAAATAAGTGTTGGTGAGGATGTGGAAAAACTGGAATCCATGTAAGATGATGCAACTACTATGGAAAGCAGTTTGGAGACTTTTCATAAAGCTCAACAGAGAACTACCATATGACCCAGCAATTCCACTCCTAAGTATATACCCAAAAAGGACTTGAAAAGATACTCAAAGGCTAACAATGTTCACTACAGTGGATTAGGCAAAGGTTTCTTAGATATGAGACCTAAATCATAAGCAGTAAAAGAAAAAAATAGATGTTGGACTTCATCAAAATTTAAAACTGTCATACTTTAAAGGACACCATCAAGAAAGTGAAAAAACAACTTGCAGAATGGGAAAAATTATTAATATCTGGAAATCATGTCGCTAATAAGTGTTTAGTATACAGAATATGTAAAGAATTCTTATGACTCAAAAATAAAAAGACAATGTAACTTTAAAATGGGCAAAGGATCTGAATAGATATTTCTCCAAAGATAATATTCAAATGGTAAATAAGCAATGAAAAGATCCTAAATACAAATCAAAGTCACAATGAGATATCCACTTCACAACCACTAGGATGGCTATAATAAAAAACAAACAATAACAAGTGTTAGTGAGTATATGAAAAAAATTGGAGTCCCCACACAATTTTGGTGGGAATGCAAAGTGTGGCAGCCATTTTGCAAACCTTCTAACAGATCTTCAAAATGTTAAACATAGTTACCACGTGACCCAGCATCCGGTCCTAGACATGTATCCAGAAAAATGAAAACATGTCAGCACAAAATATTATACATGAATGTTCATAGCAGCATTATTCATAACAGCTAAAAGGGAGGAAAAAACAAAATATCCATCAAATAATAAATGGATAAACAAAATGTGCCATATCTATACAATGGATATTATTTGGTAAGAAAAAAAAAGTACCGACACATACTACAATGTGGATGAAGCTTGAAAACCTTTATACGAAGAAGCCAGCCACAAAAGACCACAGATCACATAATTCCACTTATATGAAATATCCAGGTATGGAAAAACTATAGAGACAAAGTATATTAATGTTGCCTGGAGCTGGAAGGGGAGGGTAGAAAAAGGAGTAAATGCTAATAGGTAGGGGTTGATGAAAATGGTCTGGAACTCGACAGTAGTTTGTGAAGTTACTAAAACCCCTTGAGTTGTACATTTTAAAATGAGGAACTTTATGGTATGTGAATTATATCTCAGTAAAGCTATTATATTAAAAACAAAAAGCAGCTAGGTAGTGAGTGTCCTATGCCCTGTCACTTTAATTCTGATTACAGTATTTACCATTTATTGAGCCTCTATTATGTACCTGAATTGAAGGAAATAAGCAGATGGCTAATATTTATCCCAGACCGTACTAGGTGCAGTATAACCTCATTTAATCTTCTTTTTTTTTTTTTTTTTTTGAGTTGGAGTCTCACTCTGTCGCCCAGACTGAAGTGCAGTGGCCGCTCCCGGCCACCGCAGCCTCGACCTGCTGGGGTCCGGCGATCCTTTCGCCTCAGCCTTCCAAGTAGCCGGAATTACAGGCATGCGCTACCACACCCAGCTGATTTTTTGATTTACTGTAGAGATGAGGTCTCGCTGCCCAGGTGGGTCTCGAACCTGTGGGCTCAGGCAATTCACTCACCTCAGCCTCCCAAAGGCGTGGGATTACAGGCTGAGCCACTGAGCCCGGCTTCACTTAATCTTCATTACAACCTTTAAGGTAGGTAGTGTAAGATATATATATATATAACTTAGAAGGAAGTTGTGTATAGAGATTAAATAACTTGGCCAAGATAATTTAACTTGTATATGGCCGAGACAGAAACTGAATTAAAGTTCTTAGTTACTGTTCCATATTATTTCTGTTTTATGAGAGAAAAGCATTTGTCCTTTCTAACTCATGATAGTCGAAGGGTGAAGTAAAACAATAAATATAAGAGAATAAAATGTTATGCATATATGAGGGGGGACACCCCCCCAAAACAGAATTATCTTTTGGAGGGTAGTACACTCAAAATTCGTTCCTCCGGATTATATGGTCAACCAAAGTTTTTAACTGAAAGTTTTGAGAGGGTTGCGTCATGAATTGCAGAATGAAGGTCTCGAGTGGTAGCAAACAGGTGACTAGTTCTTCTTCCATCATGGCAACACACCTGCCCACACCATGCTGAGTGTTAAGTAGGTTTTGACAAAAATGGCATGATCCCCATGTCCCACTCTCCCTATTCACCTGATCTCACCCTAAGTGTCTTTTTTTCCCCCTTGGATGAAAAAAGCCCTCAAAGGGAGATGTTCTGCCAATGTGGAAGAGGTGAAACAACAGAAGCACTAAAAGACATCACAATTGATGAGTTCAAAAACTGTTTTGAGCAGTGGAGAAAGCATTTCAATAGGTGTATTACATCAAACGGAGAGTACTTTGAAGGTGTCTGAAGTTTAAACATGTAAGAATAAACAATTGTTAATAAATAAATTCCAGTTTTTTTCTGGGTCCTCCCTCATACATTTTTACTCCAGACATGGTTATATAGGGTAAAATATCACCTAGGAAACGATTACAACTATATATACATGTTATGAGTGATACAGTTTGCAACATAAAATTTTTATATAAAAATATAGTATAAAGTCCTTTGTACAGCTATTATTTGACTCCCAATTACATTTTCTTTAGATCTTAATTCCAAATAATGCTAATTAATGCTCACTCATAATGTGTGTAACTGTATTTTTAAACGTTATACCTTTAAAGTTGATTTTTTAAAAACAGAGGGTGGACCCAGTGAGGAGTATATCACTAAACCACCTTGTCTGCTCTTCTATCAGAATTACTGTAATACTCATCTACAATATGCTCATTCTGATTTCAGTCAAGAAAACAATTTGATGGGCACTATCCAGGTTCCTAGAGTTCAATAAAGGTGTGATTCTTTTTACTGCAACTTATCCAAGGTACAAGAGTAGTATTCAGTTGTGTCAATAACCTGCTGAGTGACTGTCCCTGATCACACCTCTCCGGGACAGACAACTTGAAAAGAATGCATCTAGCTTGTGTTGCTCATGTAGTAACAAATGGGAGTCTGTAGTATTTTTAATATTTCCATAATCTTTTTTTTTTTTTTTTGAGTTGGAGTCACTCCATCGCCCAGACTGGAGTGCAGTGACACGCTCCCGACTACCACAGCCTCGACCTGCTGGACTCTGGCAATCCTTCTGCCTCAGCCTTCCAAGTAGCCGGAACTACAGGCACACGTTACCACTCTCGGCTAATTTTTGATTTTTTGTAGAGGTGAGGTCTCGCCAAGTTGCCCTGGCGGGTCTCGAACCTGCAGGCTCTGGCAATCCACTCGCCTTGGCATCCCAAAGTGCTGGGATTCCAGGCTGAGCCACCGAGCCCTGCCTCCACAATCTTTAATTAGTTTTTTTCCCCAAACTGCATTTTTAAGGACTTTTAAACTTTGTATTAAAGATACATATAACTGCACTTCAGAACTTCTGAGCTGCATGAGATAGTCATTACCTTAATATAATTCATGCTAAAAGAAAATAAACATGATATCTTGGCCCACAGTCTCTCTATAGTCAAATGTGAGTTTCTTAAAACATCAAAAGTTGCTTGTGAATGTCAAGCTGGATGTCAGCAGACTGGATGATTTCTGAGGTCCTTTCTACCTTCCTGTCTCAGGACTCCCTCTCACTGAGATACCTCTTTTGAGTTCACACACACACTCCCAAGCTGAATCTGGGAGCTGCCCTCAAAACAGAAGCAGTGTGATGCCAATCCCTCAATAATGCCTCTAGAAGTTCCTGCCCCAAGAAGGTGTCCACTGGAAGAACACTGGAAATTTCCAACTATTTAAACTTGATCTCTTTAACATGAACATTTCCCGTGTACCTTGCAATCTATAGTGATAATTTAAAATACACAAAATTACTAATAAGTTTATTAAGATAGTCTCTTGAGGAAAAATAAGAGGCATCTAGAGTGATGCCTATTTGCAAACATGTCAATATGGTACATGGTTAAGGTTCAGAGAGTGTTTAATTTTGCTTCTAAATAAAAAGAGTATTTACCTCTCTATTAACACCTACTAGTAAGAACTAAATTCTTGCTGTTTGAACAGAGTTATCATTGTATAGAGAAACAAAAAAAATTTTCATACCAGCTCCCCTTCCCACTGGGACAGTGGCCAAGTGACAGCCATTACTCCTTGTTCTTACACACTGGCTCAGGCAATGAGAGCAGATGACCTACCTGAATCCCAGATTTCAGATATAGGCCCTCAGGGTCACTGAAGGGAGGGGGTATATTCTTCCCAAGACAAGATCTAGGCTCTTTGCGGGGAACCTCCTGAGGGGAGGGGTGCCCTACACTGAGCCAGAGCAAGAGCCCATACTGAGTAATCACTGAGCAGTTGAAGGGTCCCATATCTATCCTTCACTGAGCATGAACATATACTTCAGAGTACAAATGTGCTCTCAATGTGCACCCACTGGCTCACCTATTATGGGCAGTGCTGATGAAGTCATGGTAAGGAGCCAAACCTCCTGCTGAGGGGAACATCCTGGCTGTTCTCAAGCCGCAACCTTTCCACTGAGGCCCATAGCCCTTCACTGTGGATTGTGTGAGCCACGTGGCTATTTTAAAGACGATTTGGACTTTTTAAGGGGAAAGCTATAATGCTCTCTCTAAGCAACACATATCTATTAGGGCAACTTAACATTAAGTAGGTAAAAATTGTGCAAATATATTAACAATATACACATACACATGCACAATATTTTGTTTTAACACTTCATTCCTGACCAACTCTAAGAGGTTCTTGGATGGCAATCTAGATAACAGCAATTTCTCTCAAGGCAGGTTTACCTTAAATAAATCTGCGACTATTCCATAATCTGCCACTTGAAAAATTGGAGCTTCTGGGTCTTTATTAATAGCCACAATTGTCTGTGAAATAAAAACAATAAGTTTGACTTTTTAAAAAAAGCATACCACATAGATTGATAGTTCTATTTTAACTTCCCTTACAACAATATGGCTATCAAATAAGATTAATTTGATGCATCTGTTCCAATATTATAAACATATTAGAAATTTCTGAGATAGAATAATAAAATGATCTCTCATCCACCATTAGCTCACCTTAGTATTAAAAAGTTTAAAATCATCATTTTTTTTGGCCAGGCACCTTGGCTCACACCTGTAATCCCAGCATTTTGGGAGGCTGAGGCAAGAGGATTGCTTGAGCCCAGGCATTTCAGACCAGCCTGGGCAATATAACAAGACCTCATCTTCACATGTATGTTAGCCAGGCATGGTTGTGCATGCCTGCAGTCCCAGATACTCAGGAGGCTGAGGCGGAAGGATCACTTGAGCCTAGGAGGTCCAGGCCGTAGTGAGCCATGATCGTGCCATTGCACTGCAGCCTGGGCTACAGAGTAAGAATTTGTCTCAAAAAAAAAAACAAACCCAAAAAACCCCCCAAAACACACACACACACACATATAATTTTTAAAGTTCTTTTGTGACTTATTAAAAAAATTGGATTTTTTATGAAAAAGTAACAAATCTATACCCAAATTCACAGCCTTTGTAGCTCAAATCACTTTGTCCTACATTTATTATTTTAAAATTATTACCCTGGGTCTGTTCTAAGAATATAAAAGCTAACTATCTTGTCAGCCTGTGATTAAAAGAGAACGTTAAAACAAAAATTTTTAAGTTCTTATGTATAGAGCAAATACATGTAATAAAATAAGAAAATTACCATATGTTTTATAAAAACTGTCAAATGTTTCTCTTATCTTCTATAAAAATATTCTTAAATGTGAAAGGAAAAGACAGATTATTAAGAAAATAAGGAAAAATAGTCACTCAAAATCATTTTTTTGTTAATATCAGGTTTATTTACATATTACAAGTAGTTTGGCATCCCCATAGATGCTTCTAACATCACTGCAATTAAAGTAAGATTAGAGTTTGACACTAATGTGGTTATTATTTTGACAGTGGGTTATAATAACTCAAATCTCTTGAAGTAAATTAAGTTTCTACCTGCCTGTTAATATATCTTGTGAAAACAGCTGATATTAAAAATATATTAAGTATTTTGATGTAGCCAAAATCAAAATGCTTAAAATACAGACTACACAACATCTAACATCTGTGTAACTCCCTTAGTGGGTTCCTCAAAGAGATGGGCAGAATATGCCAGAATATCTAAGGCTGGAGCACAGTGTAGTCTAGGTAATTGCTAATCCAGAGAAACATGCCACATATAAGCTGAGTGGCCAGAGACAATCAACAAGTTTCAAATATGAGCCTCAACTCAAAATCACAGAGACCAACATTTTGAATCACAGGTATCATTCTGTATTGAGGTGTCTCTCTTTTTGGAACATGTAGCCTGTTTCACAGCTATAAGCACAGATTTATTTAATTAATGATGGTTAATGATTCTCCAGAGGCCACCTAGTCAAACATCTGACAGTTTAATCATCTGAAAGCTTTTTCATCCCACCATATAAAAGCTATTTTTAAAGAAAAGAGCACCTCACTGTGGACCAGGAACCACTACAGTATTTGAGAAAAAACATGTGGCTGGTTATAGTTTTTCAGATTACTAAAATAATATTCCTGAATAATCAACTGTAAATAACTATGATAAAATCTTGCTTGTACTCAAGAGCTCTCTTAATAGCTCCTTGTAAGTTCAAGCTTTTTCTTCTTACAGAGTTTGAAAGGCACAGGTTGTATTCAACCATATTATTATGCATATAGTTCAAAAGGTGCTTTAATTACATTGATTCATTTGATATAACAATCAAATCTTGTATTCTTTCAGCTACACCAGGATAATAATTAAAACTGCAGATTGCAGGCAATGTAACTGACAGATTTAAACCATTCTAATATCCCATTTTAGAATGTAACCAAGATTGCAACTAAAGATTGTCCATCTCCTACACAAGACAGTAGCAAACGGGGCTGTCCCTTTATTTAAGCATCCCCAGCAGCTAGTACAAGGCACATGCTTAATAAATATTTATTGACAGTCAGACTCGGTGGCTCAGCCTGTAATCCCAGTGCTTTGGAAAGCTAAGGTGAGTGGATTGCCTGAGCCTGAGGGTTCAAGACCCGCCTGGGCAACTTGGCGAGACCTCATCTCTACAATAAATTAAAAAAAAATTAGCCGGGTGTGGTAGTGCACACCTGTAGTTCCAGCTACTTAGAAGGCTGAGGCGGAAGGATCGCTGGAGCCCAGCAGGCTGAGGTTGCAGTGGCCAGGAGCGGCCACCATACTCCAGTCTGGGTGACAGAGTGAGACTCCAACTCAAAAAATATATATATTTATTGACTAAATAGAGAGACAAACTCTTGGTTGAAATTTGTTCTTATGGATTGTCCCCCAACACGGGTCTCCTCACTTCAACTGCTTCCTATTTGCTTCAACATACTCTGTCTAGTCTGTCCTTCTCATGATCCAGCCCTGTTGGCACGGGGTGATCTTCACAAGGATCCTCTCGACAGGCAGACTCTTTTAGAGAAGCAGAATTTTAGATATGTCTGAACTTGTCTGGCTAAAAATATATTTTAAGGCTGTTGGCATTGGAGTTTTTTTTTTTTTTAATGTAGCAATCACATTTTCCCCATTGGCACTATTTTCATAGCTCAGTAAAGAAACCTGCCATCCAACTGTAAAATCTGACTGGTTTTGGGCCAATTCATTTAGAAGCTACAAGGAGGTAGTGCGTGCATTTCTTCAGGTTAGAAGTTAAGCCTGTTAAAAGTTTTATTATCTTTTATATCAAGCTTCCATCTGAATGGATAAATGCAGGAGTGTCAGAAGCATCTCTGACTTCATGAAAGATAAGTTCATAATTCAAACTGTACATTATTATGCATGAATTAATGTGTCATATTCTGAAATATATGTTCACAGAGTCATTACACAGGACTTCCAGAGGTAGTCCAAGTAGCAAGTTAAATTCAAGTGCTTCCTCTACTTATTGCACTTTTGACAATTACTAGGGTATTAAGATAGCCTGATGCTCTAACCCAAAATGTGCCAGCCATACTCTGATAACAACCCAAGATGGCCCTATTGACATATGTTAGAGGACCAGGCTGAAGCAGACAGAGAGAGAATCAGGAATCAGAATCTCATGAACAAGTTTGATGGTCAGAACCCAACAGAATTGTTTAAGCCTCATATTTTCTACCCATAAACTGTTATAACTGAAGGAGACATTTGTGATCATCACCCAACACTCACATTTGGCAGACAAAAAAACCGAGTCATGGACAGCACACATCATGCGTTAGGCAAGCAATGGAGCTGCCACTCAGGTTCAGGCCTCTCTGTGTGTCACAGCACTGCCTCTCCAACCAAGAGTACATCTTGAGGCAGGGAGCAGTTGCTTAAATTTATTTCAGTTCCCAGATCTATGTTAATTTGAGCGGTTTGACTATACAAACTGTAACTACATGGAAGCATACGGTGAAACCCAAATTTTAAAATGCGAAAACTTCCTGTTAGCATTATTGTTGTATACAATTACCTTGCTGTCTTTCATCCCAGCTAAATGTTGGATGGCTCCAGATATTCCAACAGCAATGTAAAGTTCCTGAAATAAAATGAGCAGATTATTAATATGTAAATACATATGCCATAATACTTTCCAAAGTGTTTACTATTAGCAATTTAAGTTTTAGGCAAACAATATGTTAAATAAAATAGATGCAAAATGTAGTACTTAAATTATGCTTTCCTTTACCCTTCATCTTCTTAACCCACAGTTAAGAACCCACAGCTCTTTTTACTATGAATTCCTTTAAAGGTGATAGAATAATATGTGACGAATAAGGATTATCGAGCATTTATTGTGTGCCCCATTGTGTTAAGCATCTTACATCAAATGTCTCAATCTCACAATTACCTGTGAGGTAGTACTTTCTATCTGTGGCACACATCTCAATACCACTGCACAACTCATACACACTGTATATACCCATTCACAATGCACATGCATTGCATATTAACACATAAACACATACATTCAAATATGTGAAAATAGATGTTCACTTAGTTGTTTGCCTTCTCACAAAAGGATACTTACTAAAATCGTAATTAGGATATATTTATTAAACTTTGTATTTAGAAAAATTAGGACTACAAATCGAGGTCAAGAGGTTCTGAACACACACACACATACACACACACACACACACACACACACACACACACACACACACACGTCCACACTAAATCTCTCTGAATAAAAAATAACACACTTCTCCAAGACCTGGGCTGAACGCTTGTGTTTCCAGAACCTAAGAAAAAGGTCCCCATGCCATAGTTTCTCAGTGTTGGTATTTGCACCTCTTCCTGTTCCGTGTCTCTAATAATTACAAAGGGAATGATGACTGACTACTATTCTGTTCCCTTAGCTAAAATGTTTAAAATACCCATGTTTGAAAGTTAAAACTAATTATCATCATAGAAAACTGATTTAATAAGTACTTCATTTATTTAAAAAGCTTTGCTGCTTCATTCTGTCTACTAGGTATAATTAAAGCTTCAACTGGAAACCTTTTCCCACACATAACCTGAACTAGCAAGTCCTAGCGTGGGTAGGAGGAATACTTATCATGTAACCCAACTGACACCACAGTTCTGTGCTACGACAGTAAAGTCTCTCCTCAATATAAATAATACGTAAAAGGCTCTGTCACAGTTTCATTACAGGGAGGTGACAGTGTCGAGTGCTCCCACCTTGTTTTCTGCACTGCTTATGATCTAATTTAATAACTACTCACTCTAAAGTAAGAGAGCATTTCAACGAGGATCTGGGATAATGTTATTGCCTCCTAATGTGAGTTTTCATAGGACCTAGGTGTGCAAGGCCACATACAAGCCAATCCTCCTCTCAGGACCTCACTTCCTCCAGCTGTAAACAGAAGCGGTGCAGCTCCAGCATTGGTGCTTGTTTAAGACTCTCCAGAAGACTCTTAACGCACAGCCAGAGCTAAGAACACTACAATAGGTAACCCCTCAGCTCTCTGACAGCTTGAATTCTGTAACTGTCCAGCACTTTGGTGGTACGTCCCTAGGCTTTATCTTTAAAGGCATAAAGTGTCCAACTGCTTCCAGAGCAGCAGATACCGCTGTGTAACCTGGACAAGGAAACAATTTAGTCTCTAAAGTGAGTTAATCATCTAAAAATGAGCTGAGCTTGTTTTCTGATTCAATTTGGCTCTGCAGTTATCAAAAGCCTGAAGATAAGTAAAAACAGTTTGGCTTAAAGAGACAGTGTCTTAGGGTGGGGAGGTATACTGCAGAAGGTAACATGTATGGGTCAGGATAAAAAGCAATTGTGTGCTCTGTGATTCTGTGTTTAATATATCTAGTGTGTTAATCATGACTATACACAGTTGGACAAAGTGCAATTAGGTCCTGACATTATACTGTCTGTCTCCCCAGACATGGACACTCACATGAATGAGAAAATTTTCTTTGAAAAGGCACAGTTATTTTCTATTTAAGAACTACAGGTAACTTCAATTGATAGTTTTTTGTTTGTTTTTACTCTGTCATCCAGCCTGGAGAGCAGTGGCAGAATCACAACTTACTGAGTCTCCTGGATACAAGTGGTGCTCCCACCTTAACCTCCCGAGTAGCTGAAACTACAGGCATGTGCCAATACACCTGGCTAGTTTGTTTTTGATTTTTTGTAGAGACAGACAAGGTCTCACTATGTTGGAGCTGGTCTCCAACTCCTGGTCTCAAGCCACCCTCCCACCTCAGTCTCCTACAGCTCTGGGATTATAAGCATGAGTCACTGTACTCGGCCTCAAATGATAATTTTAAGGGTCATTTCAGTTTATTCTGACTAGGATTTCATTTATAAGGGGACATTTGTTAAATTGTTAATCAAAATATGACTTACTGAAACTCATATTTAGGAAAACCAGGCCAATCATACTCTCATATGAAGATTTTTAAAGCAAGTTTTTTAGCTAGACAGATTGGACAATAGAAACGGTCTCACTAACCATTCTTCGAGGTATATTCTCAAAGCAAGCATTAGAAGAGATCAATAGTCCTGTAAATGAGACTTTCTGACATACATTTCTACATTAAAATTCAACAGGTCTTAAAAGCTCTATTTCCATCATAAAAGGCTAATAAAATGTTGAGTCACTCAATCTGGCAGTAAGCATAAACATAATATAAATGAAATTTGCTTAAAAACTCCTGCCTCCCCCAAAGTGAATTCCATTGACCATAACTAAAAATATCACTAAGAAAATAACGTATTTTGGCTCAAGACAAACCAAGTCAGGTGCCTGGAGCTATTTCTACCTTTCTGATCAACATAAATAGTCCATACGGATCCACATGACCAATAGGACTGTACTGTCTTGCAAACACGGTTATCTGAACAAATATAAATGCACTGAAACAATAACACAGAAGAGTCCAGGGATTTTGGCTGCTGTTCTGAGGCTCTGATAGCTCTCTCAGGCAGGAAGGGAGGCTTTTTTCTTCCTTTTTTAAAAACATGTACAGGCAATTAGGCTAATATCCTAGTCTAATTCCTCATGGTTCAGAAAGCATTTCTGTACTTCAATAATAATAATAATAAGTATATACAAAACTTTCTACAGATGCTAATTTATGGAATACTTCAGATACTGCTCCACAGCATAACAGGACAATCCCTGCCCTGGGGCACTTTCCTGCTAAATCAAACAGTAAGACAATCTGGATAGAACATGAGAAATGTTGGAGGGGAGAGCAGCAATTAAGTATTCAAAAGGAGGTGGGATTAAAGAACAGACACAGAAGGAGGAGGGGTAATCTTGGAGACAGTTCTAGTGGCTAAAAGCTAGGAGAGTAAGAATTTAGAAGAGAGAGCAGATCAATCCGAGTGGCTGGCCGCAGACTGGGTCGGTCGCTCCATGATGCCAGAATGGGGACTGGGAGGAAGTAAAGCCACAGGACGCAGGACCAGAGGTTACTCTGAAATACAGAGAAGGGACAGCCCTCAAGCACAGATAAGGGCTGGCAGAAGAAAGCACATGTTCCGTTTTCTTTGCTAAAACCTAGAAATGATGACAGCTGCAGACTCATCCAAAGACCCCAGGGCTAAGGCCTGGGCTTCACAGTGGGCTAAGATGGAAACAGCAGCAGGACACAGACTGCTGTACCTGATGCAGCTTCACAGCTGCTGTCAGAGGAGTATGCTGCTGAGGGTAAGCACCAAGACTCTGCCAGGTTCAGATCCCAGCTCGGCCATCAGAGTCGCATGGCCATGGGCCTGTTACATAACCTCTCCATGGCTCAGCTTGCTCATCTGAAAAACCGGGACTACAAGAACTCCTGCTTCACAGGGCCACGGTTGAGGCTTCAGTCCTTGGCAGTGTCTGGTTTCCCAAGCCACACCACCGTGCCTCTCATGAGTTGAGGCTGGTTTAAATATTGATTCCTTCAGCCCACTGGGTGGCCAGTGGGCTTCTGAAGTGGTCTCAGGACCACCATGTACATCTAGGCTGCACACTGAACAACCCTGGAGGGAGATACCATTTACATCACAGTAATTATAGCCTGCCTTTATTACAACAGTTTCCCAACAGATGGCAGTAAAGTAACTTGAGAAAGGGGTACCTTAGAAATTCGTACAAGAGTTGTATGGACTAGCAGAAGTGCTGGGTGGCCAGAATCCCCTGTGGTACAAATATTATGATTTCCTAAGTGCACCATTACAGGAAAGAGTAGAGTAGCACTGGCTAACTGACTTTACTGCTCTTGTTGCTGTTGTACCTTACAAGTACTATAAAAAGATGACTAATTCTGTTTCTTGTCCTCAAGAGATGCACAGTCTAACAATACAAGCCAAGTAAGGCAAGGCCATAAAAATCTATAATCCAATAAAGAAAAATGGCAAAGAAGTATGACAGAGTTTGGGCTCTCTGGCAACCCCTCACTTTCTGTACTGGCCACTGGGAAGCAGAAAGGCTCTGCCAAAAAGGGAATCTACTTTTGCAATCTATCCTCATTTGTTTCTGCTCCCTTAGTCCTTCAAACAAAACAAGTTTTTTGTTTATTCTCTTTTTTTTTGAGTCGAAGTCTCACTCTGTCGCCCAAGCTGGATTGCAGAGGCACATTCACAGCTACCATAGGCTCGACCAGCTGCACTCAGGCGATCTTTCTGCCTCAGGCTTCCAAGTAGCTACTGGAACTACAGGTGCATGCCATCATGCCAGGCTAATGTTTTAAAAAAACTTATTATAGAGATGAGGTCTTGCCAAGTTGCCTAGGCTGGTCTCAAATCCCTGGGCTCAGGCAGTCCTCTCGCCTCCACCTCTCAAAGTGTTGGGATTACAGATGTGAGCCACCACACCCAGCACAAAACATTTTTTTTTTTTAGTTGGAGTCTCACATTGTCACCCAGGCTGGAGTGCAGTGACCTGCTGGGCTCAGGCGATCCTTCAGCTTCAGCCTTTCAAGTAGCTGGAACTACAAGTGTGCCACACCATACCCGGTTAATTTTTTGATTTATTGTAGAAATGAGGTCTTGCCAAGTTGCCCAGGCTCTCAAATCCCTGGGTTCAAGCAATCCTCTTGACTTTGCCTCCCAAAGTGCTAGGTTTACAGGCATTAGCCACTGTGCCTGGCTGTAAAACAAGATTTCTTTTTTTAAGCCAAAGTCTCACTCTGTGGCTCAGGTTGGAGTGCAGTGGCACGCTCACAGACACTGCAGCCTCAACCTGCAGGGCTCAGGTGATCCTTCTGCTTCAGTCTTCCAAGTAGCTGGAACTTCAGGCGTGTGCCACCATGCCTGGCTAATTTTTCTTGACTCATTGTAGAGACAAGGTCTTACCAAGTTACCCAGGCTGGTCCCAAACCTCTGTGCTCAGACAATCCTCTCACCTTGGCCTCCCAAAGTGCTGAATTACAGGCTTGAGTCACCGTGCCTGGCAAAACAAGTTTTTTAAAGCAGGTTTTAACGGTCCTAGTTTGATAAAACTGCATGTCTGAGAGACAGAAGGATGACTGTAATGACATCCTCATACTTTTACAGAAATCAAATCAACCTGGGGATCCAACATGGTTATAGTGTTCTCTGGCGATGGTGATTAGGCTTTTGCCGTTTTCTTCAAAAAGTAAGTACATACTAACATCACTTCTGCTTTAATCAAACCTTATGCCAAAAACCTGGAATAATTCTAAGATGTATTATCTGAGCCCTGCTTCTCCAGAGTTTAATGCAAAAGCTATGGGGAAAGGTATCCCCTATCTGCACACTGTATTTTAGCCTAACACTGTTGTTAAGTCCAAAACAGATACATTCAATAAAGCTATATCTATAGCTCTTGTAAGACACACATTTAATTTTAAATTTTCTAGTAGCCACATTAAAGATGAAAGAAACAGGTAGGACTAGGACTAATTTTAATAATATCATTTCATTCAGACTAACCACATTTCAAGTGTCCAATAGCCACATGTGGTTCAGTGGTTACCATCATGGGAAACATAAATCCAAAATAATCACAGAACAAACTGGAGAAGCGCCTTCTCACAAGCCCTACTAGGGTACTGTGGACCTGATCTGACAACAGATTTAGAGACAGAATGGCATTAGTCTTGTGTATCTACTTTGCTTGTATTGGCTCCAAACAAGACCGTTTATAAGTTGTCTTACACTTGGAGTGAACCAAAAAGCAAAGTCAGCAGTGTGGTAGCACTGAAGACCAGCATTAGCAGCAGCAAGATTAAACAAGAGAATAGTCCACTGAGAGAGTCATAGATAGGTGATGAAAATTCATAAAATTTCAGGTAGTGTGGCCCATTATTTGAAAATCAAAAGCAGATGAAAAATACTGGTTTAACATAGTAAGTTTATACTCTGAAAAGCAACTCTCCAACCAACAAATTTTGTTCTCTGGTAACTTATCTTTTTTCTTAAAACTCCAGGAAGACCTGAAACATCTGTCCTCAAGAACTCACAATCCTATGAAAATAGACTGGGCATAGTAGCCCACGTCTGTAATCTCAGCACGTGGGAGGCAGAGGCGGGAGGATTGCTTGAGCCCAGGAGCTCAAAACTAACCTCAACAACATACTGAGGCCTCATCTCTACAGAAAATTTTAAAAATTAGCTAGGCATGGTGGCACACACTTGTAGTCCCAGCTACTTGGGAAACTGAGGGGGAAGGATCACCTGAGCCTAGGAGGCCAAGGCTGTAGTAAGCAGTGATCGTGCCACTGCATTCCAATCTGGACAACAAAGTGAGACTCTGACTCAAAAAATAAAAATAGAAATTAAAAAAAAATACTTGTAACAAAATGCCAAGAAAGGCAGAATATATATATCTCAAACACATGGGATACAACTAAAGTGATAGCTAGGAAGATATTTATAACCATACATGCATATTAGAAAACAAGGATGACAGAAAGTTAACAAGCTAAGATCTTGACAAGAAAGTTGAAAATAAGCAAGTAAAAGAAACCACTACATTTATTCAATTATAATAGGGATTATTCAACCACTGTCATAAGTAAATACGATCAGAGAGAGCTGGCTTCAGATCCTGACTTAGATTAATCTAAGTTTTTAGGTAAATTATTCAACCTTTTAAAGCCCAATTTCCATATGTGGAAAAGGAGATAAATACAGGCAGTCAATAGGACTGTAGTAATGACTAAAATAACAAAATACATATGAAATATTCAAAATATGTTAGCTATTACCATAATGCTATCATTATTTCTAAAATTATCACTAAATCTCTAAACTAGAAGGCATTTTGTAATGGGTTATAGTTCTGAATAGGACAGAAGACAACCAACCATCATAAATTTCATGTTAAAATGCTAACTATTACTATCTATAGTCAAGGAAAGTTGTTACTAACTTGATACAATTCATCTGGGGGTGATATGTTGGGGAAAATTATTTTTATTAATACTGGTTAGTTTCTTCTTTGTATTTAGTACAGGCTATACAGTTAGAATTTTTGCCCAGCTTCCTAGACAGTGCTTACTTAGGAAGTTGGGAGATTTCTTTGTAAATTTCTAACACAAACTTTGTGTAGAGATACATATTCCAGATGCAAGTACCAAGACATATCAAGTAGGTCACATAAAATACAAATGAAGTTGAAATTATATGAGTTTATGACATAAACTCATACATTCACTTTTTTCTGGAAATGGAACCGTATTCTGCCTGCAGCAACCTCAGATCCGCTTTACTTTAAACAAAGTAGAATGGAGAGATTTAAACATTTACTTTTTTTATATAAAATATGAATATGAGTAGAGTGATTAAATCTGGAGCATTCAGAGCAGAAAAACCAAGCCAATATTTTTCCCTTTCTAAAAAAGTCAGGTTTTAGATTTACTAGAAAAGTAGAAAACCAAAAGTCTCCCCTTCTAGATAGAGGTGGGAAATAAACATGAAAAACACATTTCTTTAAAGAAAAAAATTTTTTAAACACATCACACAAGTAGTTTTAATTAAACTACAGTTCAGAGACCCAATGCTATATGTGCAAATGCAATATATCTAAGACTGCCTCAGCCAGGACAAGAGTTTTACAGAATAGCAAATGCTTTCTCAATCTTCTTTACCCAACACTACACAGAGGCATAACCTTACATAGCAACTGTTACAACAAAAACATAATACACATATACAGGACAAATGCCAGGTGAGGAGTTAAACAAATTTATCACAGCCTATAATGAATGTGTCTTTGAGAAGCAGATTAACTGAACTATATTTTCTAATTACAGCAAGCCTCCTGTGTATTAATATTGCTATATTTCATCCTGCTGCTCATTTAAAAGGCCAAACTATATCCTCTGTTTGCCAAATTGTGTTTAAGACTCTTCTCTTTTTGGAAGAGGCCCCAAAACACAAAGTACGAGTGTCTGTGGCTCTTTTCTCAAACATCTCTCTGCCTGTATTATGAAATTCTCAGGTAGGATTCTGGCTAAACTGAGTTTTGCATGAATGGAAGACTGTACCCACAATCTTGGTTTGAAGTTAAATTATGTCCTATCCATCAGACAACGTCCCTGTACTAAGACTAGTTCCTGTTTTATCAGAAATCAAGACAGCATACTAACCATCACAGTTACATGTACTGTCTTTGATATGCCAGTAACTACACTGTACTTTATATACATTAATTCACTTAACCATGACAACTCTATAGGGTGGAGATTATTCCCATTTTATAGAAGAGAAAACTGGCTCAGCAAGCTTCCTGAGTTGTCCAAGATTATACACACCTAGTAAAAGGTAGGCTTCCCTCCCCAACTTTATTGAGGTATATACATGACAAATTGTATATATTCAAGGTACACAATGTGATGCTTTCACATTGTGAAGTGACTACCACAATCAAGCTAAATAACATATCCACCACTTCATACCTTTTTTTTGACAGTTAGAACACAAAATTTACTCTTTTAGCAAATTTCAAGTATATAATCCAGTATTATTAACTGCAGTTACCATTATGTACAATAGATCCCCAAAACTTATTAATCCTGCAAAACTGAAACTTTGTACACTTTCACCAACTTCTCCACATTTCCCAGTCCCTGGCAACCACCATTCTACTCTCTTACGTGGCGGGTTTCTTAATCTAAGTCCTTTAATTCTAAATTTAAAACGCTGATCTTTTAGTACTGTTTTTTAATTACAGATTTTTTCTACTATATCACAAACGATTCAATATTGCTGGAGTACTGGTAATATGCTTTAACTGAAATCACCAGTCTGTTAAAACTCCAGTTAATATATTTATTTTAGAGAAAAATTCCTAAAATAAGATGAGCTGAGATGAATAGCCAACTTAAGTTTGAATATTAAAAAAAAATGTTAGCTAACATTAGCGCTTACCCTATGTCAACAGAGATATCAATAGGAGATATCAGTTTGTACATTAGCTCTGGGTTCCCTTATCATGAATAAAGACATAAGCTATACCCTATAGGTTTACTGCTCTATCAACCTCTTGCATGCCAATTTAGATGCCTTTAATGCAGATCCTCCACACACATGCACCAGGTTTTGTAAGGTTTTCAAGGACTCACAAAAGAGGCAAGACTTTAAAATAATTTCTTGTATTTGTTGTTGATGATGCTTGTTTTCACTCATGTAATCTGTACTGAAATCTAGCTGACACTTTTTGGCTAAAGATTTTAACCTGGACAGGGCGCAGTGGCTCAAGCCTGTAATCCCAGCACTTTGGGAGGCCGAGGCGAGAGGACTGCCTGAGCCCGCGGGTTCGAGACCTGCCTGGGCAACATGGTGAGACTTCATCTCTACAATAAATCAAAAAATTAGCCAGGCGTGGTAGTGCACATCTGTAGTTTGGCTACTTGGAAGGCTGAGGTGGAAGGATCACTGGAGCCCAGCAGGTCGATGCTGGGGTGACTGTGAGCATGCCACTGCATTCCAGTCTGGGCGACAGAGTGAGACTCCAACTCAATATATATATAATTTTTTTTTTTAACCTGGCTTTCAATGAAGTCAATATCTGGTTCCAAATAGCTGTTAAAGGAAAATGTCTAGAAGTAGAGCCAGAAAATGCATTTGGGAGAAAAGCAGCAGTCCTCATGTACTCTCTGAAGATTTCCCACAGGAATGGACATTCCATGGCTCAACAGATGGACTTAGTGGGAGAATATGTAGTAGAAGATTCTTTGAAATCTTAAATTCATTCTTAGATATAAAGTTCCTCCATATTCTTTTTACCAGCCCATCTTTGCTCACAGGAAGTGTAGGAAACCAAGCAAATGTCTTCTTCATAACTAGCCTCACTATAATATGCCCAAAGCAGATGGGATTTATATCACTGGCATATGCTCCTTTATGTACCTAACATTTTTTTGTTCAAAATGTAAATTTAATAACCCAGTTGCTCAAATACAAAGTAAAAATATTTTTAAAAACAAGAACATTAATTATATTGGGACAAGCAATTCAAAAGTTTAAATGTAAACCAGAAAAAGTGAAATTTCAAACACTGATCTTTTAGTACTGTTTTTTAATTATAGATTTTTTATTACATTGGATGTCCAGGACTGAGATGTTTTCTAAAGAAAATATTTTCACGATGAAATATAATTTTGATATTTAAGTATTTTGCAACTAAGTGTTTTGCATTTACCTAATAAGCATCTACACTAATTCACAGATTTTTCTACTGTAGAAAATATACTTTAAGTATATCTTAAATGATGGAAAGCCAAGTACTTTATTATTATATGCTTGGCCAAAATTATTTGGGTGGTCAATTCACACGGAAATATTTGTATATATGGCACAATATGTACATATATGTGGATATAAAATTAAGTCTATTACCAGGCTTTGCATTTTACCAGGTAAAAACATTTGACTATCAAAATTTTTATCAGTAAGGCTCTTTAACATATTTAAATCAAAATATGTGAAATTATACATATCTATATAGAGTTTTGGAATTGTAAGGAATCTTTGCTTTTTTGTTTTGTTTTGTTTTGTTTTGTTTGAGTTGAAGTCTCACCCTGCTGTCCAGGCTGGAGTGCAGTGGCTCACAGCCACAACAGCCTCGATCTGCTGGGCTCGGGGGATCCCTCCGTTTCAGCCTTCCAAGTAGCTGGAACTACAGGTATGCACCACCAAGTCCAGATAATTTTTCTTGATTTATTGTAGAGATGAGGTCTTGCCAAGTTGCCCAGGCTGGTCGCAACGTCCTGGGCTTGGGCAACCCTCACCCTTGCCTCTCAAAGTGCTGGGATTACGCCCAGCCTGTAAGGAACCTTTGAAGTTACCTATGGATTCCCTTTATTTTATTAATGAAAAAAACCAAAAACCCCAAACCCAAAAAACACACAAGGCCCAGGGAAACAGAGCTGTCATTGGAGCCCAGGTCTCTTGATTTTCATGTAGTTTTCTTTCCACTCACCAAGCCTCTTTCCAAAATTACTAAGAGCTAGGCCACTGCTTACACATACATTTCTTGCTACTTAGCCTAACATTATTAAGATAACTTCTAGGTCAAGAAGATCATGAGCATTACAAAACAATCAGAGGAAAATGATGTGAAGACTCCTTAAAAAGTTATACTAAGAATTATCACAAGACCCAACAACTCCAATCTTAGGTATATACTCAAAAGAACTGACAACTGTCTTCAAACAGATACTTGTGTGTGACTGTTCGTATTCACAACAGCCAAAAGGTGAAAATAAAGCAACCCAAATGTCCACCAGGAGATGAATGGATAAACAAAATGATTAAAGATTATTGGGAAACTATTCAGCCATAAAAAGGAATGACGTTCTGATACATGCTACAACATGGATGAAACGTAAAAATGTGCTAAATGAAATAAGTCAGTTATAAAAAGACAAATACCATTTGATTCTACTTTATGAAATGTCTAGAATAAACAAATTCACAGAGACAGAAAGTTAGCAGTTACTTGGGGCTATTGCTTAATTGGTACAGAATTTCTGTTTGGAGTGACAAAAGCTATTGAAACTAGTGGCAGTGGTTACACAACACTGTGAATGTAATTAATGTCACTGAATTATACACTTAAAAAGTTAAACCGGGCTCGGTGGCTCAGCCTGTAATCCCGCGCTTTGGGAGGCTGAGGTGAATGGATGGCCTGAGCCCACGAGTTTGAGACCCGCCTGGGCAACTTGGCGAGACCTCATCTCTACAATAAATCAAAAAATCAGCTGGGCGTGGTAGTGCATGCCTGTAATTCCAGCTCCTTGGAAGGCTGAGGTGGAAGGATCGCCGGAGCCCAGTAGGTCGGGGCTGCAGTGGCCAGCAGCGGCCACTGCACTCCAGTCTGGGTGACAGAGTGAGACTCCAACTCAAAAAAAAAAAAAGGGAAAAGGGCAAATTTTATGTTATATTTTACCACAATAGTCATCAGAAGTTATCACCTTTATAGATAACTTTTTCATAGAAAACGTCATATAACTTTCTATCTTTGAAAAACTTAATTCTAGAATCTTGTGGTTTAGATAATTATACAAAAGTTAACATACAGTAAAATATAATAATAAATGGAAACCAGATACAAGATTAATAGAAATTCACTGCACTATCCTCACATTTTTTTCTTTCAATTTAAAAGTCTTAGTTTTTCTTTAAGCAGGCTGAGTTGTTAAGTTACACAGACTCTTTGAAGCATCTTCTAAAATTATAAGAATTGAAGTGGGCTAATAATATAAAAAAAGATAATGCTAGTAAGAAAATAATAATGCATTCATTCTAATTAGAGAGTCTCTAAAGCAATCTCATCTTAAGGAAATGGAATACATTCCCCCTGCCCCAAATGCCCTTTCAGACTAAGTTTGGTTAATATTAATACATAGATAAACTGTTATTAAAATGTTCTCTACATCTTAGTATTCATATTTTTGGCCCTGCAGTGAACACAAGTATTGAATTATATATGCTAAAAGATCAATCACCCATTGAATAAACATTTCCTTCTAGTACAGTGTCTGTGATTTTTGACATTCATGTGCACATTTGTCATACCTGAAGCCATACATGAGAAAATAAATTAGTTTTTATATGGAAGAACTAAAACTACACAGTTAGAATAAGAAAAGAAATTTAGAATAGCTTTATTCAAGTCACCACACCAAGATAGCTACGACAAAGATTTGCTGTCTACTCTGATTGATTTTCATGCCAGCTACTAAATTAGATTCACTATCTACAAGACATGTCAATTTATCATTATCAGTGACATGCTTTTAAACAGTTACAGTATATATACATATATAAAATAATTCAATAGATTCTCTGAAACTTGAAATTTTCAAATTTTATATAACAAAATAGTAATGGATAAAAAAACTGATATTGGTCCTCTGGAATAAATGTTTAGAGAAATCAGTGTAATAAAAGTTAGCTGAGAAAACAAACCAAATCTATAATTAGAACTTCTAATTTTTGGCAATTAAGTTTTTAACCACTGCACAACCAATTTATACTATACATCCAAATCAAAGTTTATACATTCTACAACTTCTCCTCTGTCATTTTAAGCTTCACTGAGAGGACTTTGATCATTCAGGCCATGTAATTACCTTTAAGAAGCATGCTTAGGGTGTTTTCCGAACTACAGGTCCATACAGCATTTCTCTTTGTCCTCTTGGGAACAGAACATCAATTGCTTTCAGCTAAATGCACTTACATATGAATATTTTAGTACAATTTAATGCTTCCATACCAACCCCAAAGGAACAGAGCATCAATTTGTGAACACAGTTCTCTTGGAGTTAAAAGCCAAGCTAGATAATGCAGTATGAAAGCAGTTGTCAATCTTTAGCTTTTTAGCAAGTTCGAAAGGCAGCCCATAAAGTCCCAGCTGTATACAAATGACTCTATAAAGTTTGTTCCTTCACAGACTTTTCAACAACAGTGAATTTTCAGAGAACCCAGAAACAAAATTTATTATCTTGGTAAATTCTCCCCAAACTGCTTATTCATCTGGTAACTTTAAACTTTCATTCACTTGGTCTCAGAATTATAAGTAGATAGCTGGTCTGTTAATAAAATACCAAAATACAGATTAAGTAATCTGCTCCCACTAAGAAGTTGCAATAAGTGTAAGAACATATTTCCCTAGCATAAGATAACAGACTCTTTAATGCTTGCAATATGCTTACATGTTTTAGATGCTTAAGAAGGTAAGGTCAGCATCATCAACAGAGCTAACAGAAATAATCCAGCAATAAACATTAAAAGGGAACTATCATCAACTATGCCAAGTCTTGAAAGGCCATACTAATTAAATCCTAGTCATGGCATAAATCAAAACCCTATTAAGCACAATAAATATTAATATGCTGACAAAATCCAATGAGTCTGTCAAAAATCAGATAAATAAGAATTCAAGCTGGGTTCAGTGGCTCATCCTGTAACCTCGCACTTTGGGAAGCTGAGGTGAGTGAATTGCCTGAGCCCGTGGGTTCGAGACCCACCTGGGCAACTTGGCGAGACCTCATCTCTACAATAAATCAAAAATCAGCCGGGCGTGGTAGCGTGTGCCTGTGGTTCCAGCTACTTGGAAGGCTGAGGTGGAAGGATTGCCGGAACCCAGCAGGTCGAGGCTGCAGCGGCTGGGAGCAGCCACTGCACTCCAGTCTGGGCGACAGAGTGAGACTCCAACTCAAAAAAAAGAATTCAATACGTGTTGACAATTTCAAAAAAAACCCCCCAAATCTCTTAGCAAACAAGGATTTGTGATGGTAACTATAAAAATAGCTAACATACATCACTTACTACATGTTAGGCACAATTTTAAGTGTTTTACATACTTAACTCACTTAACCCTATTTTACATACATTAGCTCATTTAATCTTTAAAACTATCATGATGAAGTATGGACTATTATTACCACCATTATACTGTTGAGAAAACTGTGGTGGGAGGTTAAGTGATTTGCCCAAAGTCACAACGTAAGCAAATAGTAACACTAAGAGCTAAATCCGGGAAACCTGGCTAGAAAGTCTGGATTCTTAACTGTTTTTAACTATTATATGACACTGCCTCTTGTAGGGAACTTTAAAATCTGATAAAGGGTATCCATTAAAAAATGACAGCAAACATCATACCTATGGTGAAACAATGGAAGAATTCCCTTGAAAATAAGGAACAAGTATGTTTATCATCACCACTTCTATTCAGCAATGTCCAGGGAGCCACAGTTAGCACAATAAGAAATGAAAATTAAACAAAAGGATGAAACAAAGTTTCATTATTCCCAGAAAACTGTATATGTATAATACCCAAGATAACCTACAGATAAATTAAGAAGAACAATATATAAATATGAATTGCATGCCTAAATAACCATATACCTTTATAATAATTATTATAAAACTAAGTAAGTGGAGAAATAAAATCACGGTCATAGATAGAAGATCCCATATTGCAAAGATATCAGCTCTCTCCAAATTAAACATCAAAAGCTCTCCACTTGAATAATTTTCATTATCTGAATATTTGTTACAATATGTACATTTTAAACCCAAGAGTCACTATTCAAATAAAAAAACTATCAGGAATTTGCAAGTGTGCACATTTAAGGTGCTTGTGAATCTGAGACTATCCCGACACTCAGAAGTTGTATCTCAGCTATTCTCCAGATAGGATCTATCTTATGCTCACATGCTATAACCACAAAGCAAACACAAAAAGATGGGCATTTTGAGATTGTTTGCATCTCATGGTTTGATCAAAGGCTTTAGACAATGGTTCACAGCCATCTATATCTGAAGTCTTAGGAACCAAGAAAACTGCCCATCACTTCTTTGGATCTCATAGTGAAGTCCCTTTGCTAGGTACCTCCCACACACCTTGACTGACCACTGAACAGCACTGTGATTACAGCCTCGTCTCCCACATTTCAGCACCAAATCTCACTCAGGCAACTCTTCAATCAGTAAATTACCATTTTAAAAAAATGGTCTTGGATATTGGCTAAGATTTATTTGCATTCATCACATAACTTTAATATATTTTCCCATAGTTTGTTTATATGATGGTGCATGCTTGGAGCAGTATAAAAGAAACATCTGATACTGTACAGTTAGTTATCTCTGCATTCTGTCCAAAAACATACCAACTAATTAGTAGTAAAAAACAAAGTAAATGGTTCTTAAAATGCATTATGCAAAAAATCTTAGGATTTTTATATAGGTGTTTAGGAAAATTTTGTAATTCGGGAAAATTATTTGAGGTTTTGAATTGACTGTGAACCAGTTATTAAATCTCCCTTTTAAGATAATATAGACTTGAGTTCTCTGAAGCATCAGTATCTACACAATTTTAGGAATAGACTAAATTTAGATAACGAGTTACACCTATGTTTCCAATCAAAATCCCAACGGTGAGGTTTGACAAATCCTGACACTGCAGCAAAGTACAGAGGACCAAGAATAGCTAACACAATTTTGGAGAAATATCAGGAAGGGAAATGTTGTCCAACCACATAACTTTATTTTAAAGCTTTAAGTATAGTATTGGTACACTGATAAACAACTGGCCAGTAGTACAGAATAGACAGCCAGGAATAGACCCGTGCGTGTATTCAAACTTGATATGTAAGAGATGACACAGCAGACCAGTGGGGAGAGAGGAAAGGTATAATCAATGGTGCTGAGGGAATGATGCTGAATATTAACTTCATACCAAACACCAAAATCAAATCAAGCAGATCATAAACCAAAATGTGAAAAGCAAAACTTTAAGTTCAACCACATTAAAATTAAATGCTTCTGTCAAGAGATGTGATTTTTAAAAATGGAAAAGACAAACATAAACTGAAAGGAAATGTATGCGACACACATAAACAACACAAGATTTGTATTTAGGATATATTAAAAACTTTCAGGAATGGATAAGAAAAATATAAACAATTCAATAGAAAAATGGGCAAAAGATATGTACATGAAATATTCAGAGAGAAAGAAAACCCATAAATGGATATTTAGCATACAGTATATCACTAGTAATCAGGGAAAAGCAGAGGAAAAAGTAAAGTGAGATTTCAAGTCCATCAGACTACCAAAACATAATTTTTAACTGTGGTAAAACATATGTAACATAATATTTATCATTTTAACCATTTAAAAGTATTCAGTTATGGTGTATTAGTATAGCATAGTCATCTTGCGCAACCATCAACACCACCCATCTACAGAACTATACAACTGTTACAAACTGAAAATACTGAAGGTCAGAGAAGATGGGAACAAAGGTAATGTTTAAAACTGTTGGTAAGGCTGGGCGTGGTGGCTCAAGCCTGTAATCCCAGCATTTTGAGAGGCCAAAGCAAGAGATTGCTGGAGCTCAGGGGTTCGAGACCAACCTGGTCAACTTGGTGAAACCTCATCTCTACAGTAAATCAAAAATAAGCCAGGCATGGTAGTGCACCTGTAGTTCTAGTTACTTGGAAGGCTGAGGTGGAAGGATCCCCTGAGCCCAGGAGGGTGAGGCTACAGTGGCCGTGAGTGTGCCACCGCACCACAGCCTGGGCAACAGTTGAGACTCCAACTCAAAAAAACCAAAAAACAACGACAACACAACAAAAACTGTTGGTAAGTTGGAAAAACCATTTTGGAAAACAATCTGTTAAAATCTGATAAAGCTAAAAATTCCCTTTATTTGAGCAATTTCAGCCCAAGGCATATTTCTCTAGTAAAGCAGTAATATACAAGGAGATCTATCTATCTATCTATATAAGAATCTTCATGGTTATATTATTTGGTTTTTTTGGGGTTTTTTTGTTTTTGTTTTTTTTTTTGAGTTGGAGTCTCACTCTGTCGCCCAGACTGGAGTGCAGCCTCAACCTGTTGGGCTCCAGCGATCCTTCCGCCTCAGCCTTCCAAGTAGGTGGAATTACAGGCACGCGCTACCATGCCTGGCTGATTTTTTGATGTATCGTAGAGATGAGGTCTTGCTGCCCAGGCGAGTCTCGAACCCACGGGCTCAGGCAATCCACTCACCTCAGCCTCCCAAAGGTGCGGGATTACAGGCTGAGCCACCGAGCCTGGCTGGTTATATTATTTGTAAGCAAGAAATTATAGACTACCTAAGTAAATATCCATTAAGAGGAATGGGTACAATATAAATTTTTTTAAATTTTATTTTATTTTAAAGATGTGGGGTACAATTCAGGATTAGGTATATAAGTAATCATTGTACAGGTAAAGTTTGGGCCTCCCTCTCGTCCCCATCTTGCCTGGTATGAAATCAGGTAGGGTAAAGTATAATAAATTCACATAGTGGAATACCATACATCAATAAAACACTAATGAAAAAATGCGATTACTTGCATTAACACAGCTCAATCTCACAAACATAAGATTGACTGAAAGAAGGGTAAAGAACACATACAGGACATTGCTTTTGATAGTTTTAAAAATTATATTAAAAATATTGTATATCAGTTTTCCCCAACTTTCTTATACTATGGCACACAGAAAATGTTATCATTGGTATGGTACACTGGGGTACGTGAACAAAACTGGTCATAAGGTCCACTGCTCCAAGTCTGAGAGGATCAACAGCTGGCACACTTGTAAGTCATTTGTGGTAGTCAAGTTGAAACCCTTAGCTACTTACTGCTTAGGGATCCACAGAGATGTGGCAAAAGTAAAAACGAAATGTAATAAAATAATCATCATTAAATTTGGAGTAACGGTTACCCCACTGATTTTGAGGACAGGAAAGAATATGTATTCAAGGAGGGTTCACAGGGACTTTCAATAGTATTGTAATATTGTTTCTTAAACTTGGTGATTAAAAACATAAGTGTTTTACTATACTATTTTTATATAAATTTTACATATATGTACATGTAATTTTTTTAAATAAAAGGAATACAGCAAATGCCAGTTACTTCTTCAAGCTTAGCCTAGCAAGAGAGGTGAAAGGAATAAAGCAGCTAGTGAGGTGAAGAGCCTGCTGGGTAGATGAAGGATTTTCTTTTGAAGGTTATAGAAAAGGAGCCAGTAGAGAAAGACACTCTGTAACCCAGAGGATGGGGTAACTAGTGGAACCAAAGGAGGTAGGACATGATGGGATTCAGAGGACAGATAAACATATTAGCATTGAATAAGAAAAGGGTTGCCTCTTTCTTTGACACGTGTAGATAAGCTGGTTTTTGTGTTTTGCACTGTTTTGCTCTTGTAGAAAGTACAGTACATTTATTTGTGTAGTAAAAGGAAAGCCCAGGGTCTGAGAATAAAGGAATGAATTAAATAAGGAACTTTTTCTTTTAAGTCAGAGTCTCACTCTGTTGCCCAGGCTGGAGTGCAGTGGCACGGTTCTGGCTCATTACAGCCTTGACAGGCTGGGCTCAAGCGATCCTTCCACCTCAGCCTCTCAAGTAGTTGGGATTACAGGTGAGTGCCACTACACCTAGCTAATTTTTGTATGTTTTTGTAGAGACAAGGTCTCACTACATTGTCCAGCCTGGTTCAAACTCCTGGGCTCAAGCAATTCTCCCACCACAGCCTCCCAAAGCCCAGTGGTACTATTTTATTTATTTATTTATTTTATTTATTGAGAGGATAGAAAAGCTCTCACAGTGGGAGAGGACCCGAAGGGGTTGCCCCTATTTTTAATTTTCAACTTTTTGAAAGTATTTTTTTTTTTGAGTTGTAGTCTTACTCAGTCATCCAGGCTAGAGTGTAGTGGCACAATAACAGTCACTGTAGTCGCTTTAGCCTTCTAAGTAGCAAGGGCAACAGGCACATGCCACCAGGCCTGGATAATTTTTTGATTTACTGTAGAGACAAGATCTCACTATGTTGTCCAGGCTGGGCTCAGGCAATCCTCTTAACTCCCAAAGTGCTAGGATTACAGGTGTGAGCCACCACACCTGGCTAGCATTTTGTTAGTTTTAAGTTATCTCCAAGTAAGAAGTTAATTAGAAAATAAGAAGTAGTAGAAGTCTTTGTTACAATAGCAAGCTATGAATTGACTAGTGTTTTCCCATCACTGGATCTGAATTCTTGTAGGGAGCATGAACCCATAAGCATACTAAGAATTGTTCTATAATCTTTCATATGCATGTGTAAATTCGCCCAGGCTGGAGTGCAGTGGCATGCTCACGGTCACCCTGGTGTTGACCTGCTGGGCTCTGGTGATTCTTCACCCCGGCCTTCCGAGTAGTCGGAATTACAGGCGCGCGCTACCATGCCCAGCTAATTTTTTATTTATTTATTGTAGAGACGAGGTCTCACCATTTGTCCAGGCTGGTCTCGAACCTGCAGGCTCAGGCAATCCTCTTGCCTCAGCCTCCCAAAGTGC
>NW_007098594.1:53835-74251 GCF_000164805.1 Carlito syrichta | reverse complement strand
CTCACAGTGGGAGAGGACCCGAAGGGGTTGCCCCTATTTTTAATTTTCAACTTTTTGAAAGTATTTTTTTTTTTGAGTTGTAGTCTTACTCAGTCATCCAGGCTAGAGTGTAGTGGCACAATAACAGTCACTGTAGTCGCTTTAGCCTTCTAAGTAGCAAGGGCAACAGGCACATGCCACCAGGCCTGGATAATTTTTTGATTTACTGTAGAGACAAGATCTCACTATGTTGTCCAGGCTGGGCTCAGGCAATCCTCTTAACTCCCAAAGTGCTAGGATTACAGGTGTGAGCCACCACACCTGGCTAGCATTTTGTTAGTTTTAAGTTATCTCCAAGTAAGAAGTTAATTAGAAAATAAGAAGTAGTAGAAGTCTTTGTTACAATAGCAAGCTATGAATTGACTAGTGTTTTCCCATCACTGGATCTGAATTCTTGTAGGGAGCATGAATCCATAAGCATACTAAGAATTGTTCTATAATCTTTCATATGCATGTGTAAATTATTGTGAATGACCAAAAAAAGCATTTAAAAATATAATTAAATTGATAGCTTCTTTTGTATATTACATACTTTGTCAAATAATTGAGAATTCAAGTAGAATTATTTTGTGTTAAGAAAACCTGACTTTGTATATTCTTTCTTTCTTTTTTTTTTGAGTTGGAGTCTCACTTCTTCGCCCAGGCTGGAGTGCAGTGGCATGCTCACGGTCACCCTGGTGTTGACCTGCTGGGCTCTGGTGATTCTTCACCCCGGCCTTCCGAGTAGTCGGAATTACAGGCGCGCGCTACCATGCCCAGCTAATTTTTTATTTATTTATTGTAGAGACGAGGTCTCACCATTTGTCCAGGCTGGTCTCGAACCTGCAGGCTCAGGCAATCCTCTTGCCTCAGCCTCCCAAAGTGCTGGGATTACAGGCTTGAGCCACCATGCCCAGCTGACTTTGTATTGAAGAAGTAGGGAACTTTTTACTCCTTCTGTCAGAAAGAGTAGGGGTGACACTCTCCACTATCATTACAAAATGGCAACAAAACAAACCATAAAATCTTCAAATAATATAAATATGAAAGGAAGTGAATGGAAAATGAAATCAAGCTTTAAAAGATTCAAGAGGATTCAATGGTAGAAAAACCAGACCTAAATTAAATAAGGATAAATCAAAGTACTGTGCTCAGCTTTAAAAACAAGGAAATACTGCATTACTACTAGACAAGGGAGATGTGGTTTAATAGAAGGCAATTCAAACGGGGGGAGGGAGATTTTGGATGACCCCAAGTGCAGTTCTTGCCAACAGTGGGATGTGGCTGCCAAAAACCTAATGCAATATTAAGTAGCATTAATTAAGATATTATTTAGGGAGATAATGATCCAACTCTGCACTAGTCAGAGCACATGTGAAGTAATGCATTCAATTCTGGGCCTCAGGACTCCTGCCCATGGCCCTGAGGGAATAGCTTGTATCAGACTAATCCCCCTGCCGAGAACAACTATAAACCATGGTTAAAATACAGATAGCAACTGTTTAAGTACACTGGAGATCAACCCAGAAAAGGCAGCATTTGAGGAGCCAGAATTCTCTCGGGTAGGGAGGCGCACTGAGATGACTCCAGCATACACCTCCACTTTTCCCCTTGGGGCAATAGCAAATTTTTCACTGGGATAAAAGACAATCCAAAAGCAGGCACTTTGGGTAGAAACCTGCAGTCCTACTGGTTTGAAGAGAAACACAAAAGGCAGTATTTGTGGTTGCCACTCTAGCTGGAAAGTAAGGAAAAAATTCCAAAGGAGGGAATCACAGTGAGGGAACCACAAATTTCACTCAAAATTCTGGTTGACCTCTGCATGAGGCACGTATGAGGTAGACTCTAAGCTGCCTGGCTAACACTAGCTGAACAGAGGAGACAGAGTTTGAATTCAGCCAGGTTACCTGCGTGCTACAACAAAAAGTTACACAGGGCATGGTGGTACACGCCTGTAATCCCAGCACTTTGGGAGGCAAAAGCGAGAGGACTGCCTGAGCCCAGGAGTTCAAGACCAACCTGGACAACTTAGCAAGACCTCACCTCTACAATAAAAAAAGAAAAAAAATTACCCAGGCATCGTAGTTTGCACCTGTGGTCCCAGCTACTTGGAAGGCAGAGATGGAAGGATCACCTGAGCCCAGCAAGTCAAGGTTGCAGTAGCCATAACTGTGCCACTGCACTCCAGCCTGGGTGACAGAGTGAGACTTAGATTTAAAAAAAAAAAGTTGACAGGCTCCATAATCTCTACAACATATTATTTAATGTCTCTATAATACATACCAAGAAGATTTAATGATCAGTGATTCTCAAAATACTGTCTGTGTAAATCCTGAGAGCCCCAAAACCCTTTCAGGGGTTCTGCAATGCCAAAGCTATTTTCATGGTAACACTACGACGCTATGCCCTTTTTTCTCTCATTCTCTATGTACAGTGGAGTCTTCCAGAGGCTACATGACTTTTGAGGAAACCATCACTCTGATGGCTAAGAGAATGTAATGCATCTGTATTTTAATGTTTCCTAAGCAATTTTAAGGTAGCAGGTTTTAGGTACAAATATGCGTGTACACAGAGATTAACTTAATTTTCAGTACAGCAGTTTGTGCTCTTACAGTGATAAGTGCTATAATTTCTATAACCTCATTATTGTTCAATAAATCGGTATGTGAAACCCCACAGATTTCCTTATGCCTGCAAAGAAACACAAGACATACACTTGGTTGTCTTATATGGCAATAACATTTAAATTTTAGAAAAACTTTTATATACTTTTAAATTTCTCTAAAATTATTATATTAGATTTTGAGACTATTTATACTAAAATAGAGAAGACTTACTTTCTCAACCCATAGCTACAACATGTATATTTACAAATGCTAAACAAGACTGATACAATAAATGGAAAAAATAAATATACTCTAAAAAGTACTATGTAAAAGTACAAATAAGAAATGAAAATGATTAAAATCATCTTTCTCTTAGCTTTACGGATGTTAATAATTTATCTTACTGTATTTTATGCAGGGGATGGAATGGCCATTTTGATAACATTCAGAGTTCAGAGAAAAGTAAATTGTATGTCTATTTTAACGGAAATATAATGAGTTTAAAAGCCAGAAGCTGATTATCTTAGCTTTTCAAATTAGAAAAGAAAAAGTCACTAAAGCATCTTAAGTTATTGTATTTCAATGACTAGAGAAGCTTAGTTGCTGAGAGACTACTAAAGGTACACTGCTGAATGCCTGCCGGATGAAAAATCAGGAAAAGGAACTATGACACTGCCGCATTTCAATGGCACAGTAAATTACTGAGTAAAAGAATTAGTTGTAAACACGAATACTAAGATAACATATCATCTACAAAACCGTACTTCTGCCTAACAGATGAATCTACAGACATGGTTGGGTTTGCTGCTTTACTTCTATTGTCCAGTATCAACATCAGCTCGCCATTGGAGAATTATTTTATATGAATGCTCAGCAACAAACACAAGTGGTACTGAAATACTCAACTTAAGTAACTTTTAAAAATCTCATGGTTTATTCTGGAAAAACCAAATGGACATTTGCACTGATGATGTGAAATAATGATGGGTTAAACTGCTATTTCCTTAGTGCAAATAAGTGTGGTGGCACCAGACAGTACTGGTTGTCACTGCATTCTTCAGGGCCACCTACAGTTAAAAAAAGGAGCCAGTTTCACTTAAGAATGTCCTTGATGAAGCAGTAAGAAATATTAATTTTATTAAATCCTGACCTTTGAGTACACATATCTTTAATATTCCAAGTGACAAATTGTGAATTATGCAGCAAGCACCTCTACTGCATACCAAACCACAACTGGTTGTCTTGAGGAAAAGCGCTTGTGTGACAGTCTGAGCTACAAGCTGAACCAGCTCCTTTTTTTCATGAAGCACCATTTTTACTTAAAAAAAATAACAGACATTTGCATTTTTGGCAGATATTTTATTGACCATAAAGTGACCTTGTCAATTCTGAGAAAACAACTGAAAATATTTGTTGTGACGGACAAAATTTAAGCTTTTAAGTGAAAAAATCAGAATTCTAAAATACTGGAATTCATGACTATAAAATTTGGACTCTTCTAATGAGATGATTAATGACAAAGTCACGAGCAGCAAAATGATGTTTCAGTCAACAACAGACCACATATATAAGGACGGTTTAAGATATTAATGGAGCTGAAAAATTCCTATCACTTAGTGATGTCATAGCTATTATAAATCGTAGTTCAAGGTATTACCTTTTCTATGTTTCGTTATGTCCAGATACACAAAGAGCTACTATTTCATAACATTCTGTACAGTATTCACAGCATTCAGCACAGTAACATGCTGTACAGTTTTGTGCAATAGGAGCAATAGGCTACACCAAACAGCCTAGGTGTGTAGTAGGATATTTAGGTTTGTATAAGTACACTCTATGATGTTCATACAACGACGGAATTGCCTAATGACACATTTCTCAGGATACAGTCCTGTTGTTAAGCAATGCATAACCGTATTAACGCGGGTGATTTTATGATACTCATAAATGTGTCAACATTTTGAAGATCTGTATAACTCAGTAAAACATTTTCTAAATAAACAATGAATTATTTTTTAAAAATAAAATGGTAAAAGATTCAAAGTGGAATATAGACTAATGGACCATAATATAAGAGTATGAAAAGTTAATTGATATGGTTTCAGATTCCACACTGCAAATAACCTTTAAGAAAATACTATCTATCAAGTTTTGGTGTAGTGCAAGAGAAGAATAGTCACCATTATCTTAAAAGGCTACCAAAATATTCCCTTCTTTTCCAACTATCTACCTGTATGATACTGGATTTTCTTCATATTCTTTAATCATACCAACATAAAACAACACACTTGGATCAGAAAAGAGAATCTAGATGTCTTCTATTAAGCCAGATATCAAACCAAAAATATAAAACAATACTACCATTCTCATTTTTTTGGAAGACATTATCATTCTCATAAAAAAGTTATTTATATAACAAATGGTCTTATTGTTATTTTCAAATGAATTAGCAAATGTTTAAAATTTTGTCAATTTTAATTTCTAATACAATAAATATCAATATAATATCATCCACCCATAAACAAAAGCTCTTGGGAGGCCCCAATAGTTTTTAAAAGTGAGGAGTCCTAAGACAAAAAATTTTAAAAATTCATAGTACATATGATAATGTGAAAATACAATCAAAGGAGACCAGTCCTATAATGACTCAGGTTTTGGAATTAGTATACAAAGATTTTAAAGTAGCTACTATACTTATGGTCTAAGATATAAAGGAAAACATAACTATGGGTCAAACAGATAAGAAATTTCAATAGAAAAGCTAAAAAATTTAAAAACAACCAAATGCAAATCTAGAACTGAAAAATACAAAGCCTGGAATAATAAAGTCCCTAGATGGGCTTAGTAGCATATTAGACATAATAGAAGAGTTAGTGACTTTGAAAATAAACCAAAATAAGTCATCCAATCTGAAGAACAGAAAGAAAGATGATGAAAAAGAGTGAGCAGAACTTCAGTAACCTGTGGGAGAAAATAAAAATATCTAAAATATGTGTAACTGGAGTCCCAGAATGAAAGTGGAGAAAAAAATGAGGGAGAAAAAATAGTAACATACAGCTGGGTGCAGTGGCTCATGCCTGTAATCTCAGAATTTTGGGAGGGCAAGGGGGGAGAATTGCTTAAGTCTAGGAGTTCAAGACCAGTGTAGACAACATAGTAAGACCTCATCTCTACAAAAAATAAAAAAATTAGGTGGGTGTGTTGGTACACATCTGTAGTCTCAGCTACCTGGGAGGCAGAGGTGGAAGTGTCACTTGAGCCCAGGACTTTGAGACTGTGGTGAGCTATGATTGTGCCACTGTACTGCAGTCTGGATGATCCTAACTCATTCATTCATTCATTCATTCATTCATTTATTTTTGAGTTGGAGTCTCACTCAGTTGCCCAGACTGGAGTGCAGTGGCCACTCCCGGCCACCGCAGCCTCGACCTGCTGGGCTCCGGCGATCCTTCCGCCTCAGCCTTCCAAGTAGCCGGAATTACAGGCATGTGCTACCACACCCGGCTGATTTTTTGATTTATTGTAGAGATGAGGTCTTGCTGCCCAGGCAGGTCTCGAACCCACGGGCTCAGGCGATCCACTCACCTCAGCCTCCCAAAGGCGCGGGATTACAGGCTGAGCCACCAAGCCCGGCTGATCCTAACTCATTTAAAAGAGTGGTGGTAGTAGCGGAGGGGGAGCAGCAGCAGCAGCAGGAGGAGGAGGAGGAGGAAGAGGATGATGACGATGAAGACAATTGATGCACTGGATTTTATCAAACTTTAAAGTTTCTGCTCACCAAAAGAAAATTAATTGGAAGCTCTAGCATGGAAAAAAATATTTACGGTACACATCTGACAAAGAATTTGTATGTAGGTTACATAAAGAACACCTACAAAGAGAGAATAAAAAGGTAAGGAACCTCAGTTTTAAATGGGAAATGATTTGAACAGATACTTAAAAAAAAACTTTAAAGACAAGTCTTAAAATTTTTGACTACAGTATTCTGAAATTTTGAGTGAACATTTTATAAAATAGAGTACTGAGAGGTGTGTGTGTGTGTGTGTGTGTGTGTGTGTTTTCTTGAGCTGGAGTCTCACTGAGTTGCCCAGACTGGAGTGCAGTGGCATGCTCCTGGCCACTGCAGCCTCAACCTGCTGGGCTCCGGCGATCCTTCCACCTCAGCCTTCCAAGTCACTACAGGCGCACACTACCACACCTGGCTAATTTTTAAAAAATTTGTATTGTAGAGACGAGGTCTTGCCAAGTTGCCTGGGTGGGTCTCAAACTGCGGGCTCAGGCAATCTACTCACCTCGGCCTCCCAAAGTGCTAGGATTACAGGCTGAGCCACCAAGCCTGGCTGAGAAATATTGTTTAATGGGCATAACTTCATACTGTTTTGAAATACATTAAAAAACATATTTCCTCTATACTTTACATACTTAAATTTTCTATTTACTGAAAACTTATATCACCTAAGAAAAGTGAACAGTCTTTATAAATTGTTCGTGACTTAATTTTGAATCCTAAATTTCCTGCTCTTTCAAGTTCTGGATAGGTTTAACTGAAGAATATTCTAGTATCAATTATCTACATGGATCAGGATTTTCTGAAATCCATGTTACTAGTCAAAATGCAGAAATAAACTAGGTTTTCAGGAAGATACAAGATTAAAACTGTCATTCACAGCTCCCAATTTCAAAATTCTGTGTTCATTAAAATAGGTTCATTATTCTTACACACTAAAGACCTTATGGCAAATAAATGCTATCGATGCAAACTTATAATATCAACTTAGCAATACAATGCTGCTTTTACAAGTTTTATATTTGATATTGTGATACAATTTAATTTGAAAAAGTATTCCACTGCTTTAAAACACTTTAAAAATAAGCTGGATTTAAGAGCTGTGAAGCATTTTACTGAGACCAAGAACTTCACAGACATTGTGAGAAGGACATATTTCACTGATAAATCACTGAGATTACTCTTTCACAGTTACATACAGTACTTATCCCCATATAATTTTGCATGGTATATTTTTTTGCAATACTTACTGGTGCTACTATTTTTCCTGTTTGTCCAACTTGCATGTCATTAGGAACAAAGCCAGCATCAACAGCAGCACGGGAAGCACCAACTAAAATAAAAAAATACTTGTCATTTTTTTTCTAGTTGTATTATTGGCTAGCTGAGATATTCACTGACAACTATAAACAAAGACACTGATAGAGTACAATTAGAAATTTATTTTATGAGGAACTTACTCTTAAAAAAATCCCTATCAGTGATTGTGAATTCTAAATACTAAGTACTGGTGCATTTTATACACAAAGCTTCACGAAATACCTCTATTTATACCCAAGTATTTCAGATTTTATATTAGGCTGAGCTTTTCTGAATGTCAAAAGGACATTCATAAAACCTACACTATAATCTGTATAAGATGTGATTATATAACGCCCCTTTATGTAATAACTTCACAACTCTAAAGAAAGATACTATATACTATTACTGCTTGTGACCAGATAAGGAGTTACATGTAGCAAGATAAAGGTTTAACTAACACTTGCCATCTAATTAACAAATAAATTTAACTTGCTTTCCATCCTTATTCAACAGATGTCAACAAAGAGCCCTGTACTTGGAATAAAACCACTGTTCCCCAGCACAAGTCAAGAATGAGCCTTAGGCCTCTTCATCTCCAGATGGAGAGGACAAGAGGGAGCCATATATAATTTGCTACCTCTGAACACTCCCAGCCTCACCACCACTATGTCTTCAGTTGGCCAGAACTAATCACATCCTGTCCTTCACTTATGTCAGCTACTACAAGAAGCTCCAGACTCAAAGGTTATCCTTCACAATCCATACACTGATCCCCATAATGCTCTGCTTGTTCCCTAATCTGCACCCATCTCCCATGTCTCCTTAATGCCCAAACTCTTACACTGTGATTTCTGAATCATAGAGCCTGATATCAGAAAAAATAATTATAACCTCTCTATATATTTATCTTGTTCTAACGAAAATACACCTAGTTGCTCCCTGAAGACACTGACTCCCCACGGCCCTTCCCCTGGCAGGTGCTATGTTTACTATTATCCTCATATCACTGGGCCTGGAGGGAGGACTTCTCCTAGTCACTCCAGAGTTCTTCCTCTTTCCACCCTGAAAGTCTTCAGCTTTGAGTCTTATGTCATCAGACTATGTCACCCATTTATTGCTGTGTCATTGACTAGACCCTAGATCAATCACCTTCATTTCTCAATGATTTTTAGCTCCTGGGTCATTATTACTCTCTCTACCTAGTCTCGTCTTGATTTTGATTTTCTCTACTCTCCAATTCCAATGATTTATGCCCTAAATTTTACTATCTCTTTTCTTCTTCTTACTTTAATTTACTCTACTTTTTCTTGTTTCTAAAGGTAGAAGCTTAGATGATTGATTTTAGATCTTTCTTCTTTTCTAATATATGTATTCAGTGCTTTAAATTTCCCTCTAAGCTCTTATTTCACTGCATCACACAAATTTTGATGTTTCCAATTTCATTTAGTTCCAAATATTTTTAACTTTCTCTTGACATTTCTTTGTGGCCCATATGTTACTCAGAAGTGTGTTGGTTAATCTCCAAGTATTTTGGCATTTTCTAGCTATCTTTCAATTACTAATTTCTAGTTTACTTCCATTGTGGTCTGACAGCAGACACTGTATACTTTCTATTCTTTTAAAATTTAAGGTGTGCTTTATGGCCCAGAACTGGTGTATCTTGGAGAATGATCTCTAGGAGCTTGAGAAGAATGTGTACTCCACTTCTGTTCAAAGAGTAGTCTATAGACTAATGGTCCTGTTGAGGTCAACTATGTCATTACTGATTTTTCTGCCTGCTGGTTCTGTCCATTTTTGATAGAGGTGTTGAAGTTTCCAGCTATAACAGTGGATTCATCTATTTCTCCCTGCAATTCTATCAGTTTTTGCCTCATCTATTTAGACACACTGTTGTTAGAATACACATTAAGGATTGTTGTGTTTTCTTAGAGAATTGACCCCTTTATCATTAAATCATGCTCCTCGTTATCCTTTATAACTTTTCTGCCCTTTACTTATGTCAGTCACTATAAGAAGCCCCAGGTTCAAAGGTTATCTTTCATAACCCATACATCAATCCCCATAATGCTCTGCATGTTCCCTAATCTGTACCTATCTCCACTTCCTCCTCAATTCCTGAACACTTACACTGTGATTTCTATAAAGTCCAATACTAGCAAAACTTAAATTATACTAAGTTTTTTTCTCTTGGCAAACTACTCCAATTAGGACTTCTAGTATTATGTTATACTAAGTTTTATTATAACATAAGGTTTAGAACTTTAAGCTTATTAAAACTTAAGTTTTATTAATTTAATAACATTTAACTTTAAATTGACTCTGTCTGAAATTAATATAGCTACTCCTGCTTTCTTTTGATTAGTGTTAGCATGGTATCTCTTTCCACCATGTACTCTCTTTCTACCTATATACTTTTAATCCGTATGTGTTTTTAGATTTAAAGTGGGTTTCTTGTAGACAATATATAGTTGGGTCATGTTTTATCACCCATTCTGACAATCTTATCTTTTAACTGGTGCATTTAGAATACCAGCGTTCAAAGTCATGACTGACACAGTTGGATTAATACCTATCATATTTGTTAGTTTTCTATTTGTCGCCCTTGTTCTTCGTCCTATTTTTGTCTTCTGCCAACTAAGCACTTTATATAATTTCCTTTCCTCTCTTTTCTTAGCTATCAGTTATCCTTTGTTTTTTACTTTTTTAAGTGATTGTCCTAGAGTTTGCAATATATATTTACAAATAATACAAGTCTGCTTTCAAATAACACACACCACTTCACAGGAGATGTGAGTACCATTTAACAAGATAATAATAATTCCTACCTCCTGTTCCTTATATTATTACTGTCATTCATTTCACTTATATGTAAGTATATGTGAGCACAAATATACACGCATAAGCATATGTAATTGAATAGTGTTGTTATTACTTTGAACAAACTGTTACTTGCTAGATCCACCAACACGACAAAATAAAGCTTTTTATTTTACCTTCACTCATTCCTTCCTCAATGCTATTCCTTGCTTTACGTACATCAGAGTTTTTGACCTATGTCATTTCCCTCTCTTAAGAACTTCCTTTAACATTTCTTTCAAGAAAGTTCAACAAAAAATTCCCTGAATACTTGTTTGTCTGAGAAAATTCTTATTTCTCCTTCACTTTTTTATTTTTTGAGTTATAGTCTCACTCTGTCACCCAGGCTGGAATGCCACGGCACGCTCACAGCCACCCCAGTGTTGACCTTCTGGGCTCAGTCCTTCCCCCTTAGCCTTCCAAGTAGCCGGAATTACAGGTGTGTGCTACCATGCCCGGCTAATTTTTTTTTTTAATTGTAGAGATGAGGTCTCACCAAGTTGCCAGGGTTGGTCTCAGGGCTCAGGCAATCCACTTGCCTCAGCCTCCCAAAATGCTGCGATTACAGGCTAAGCCATTGAGCCCAGCCTCCCCTTCACTTTTTAAAAAGATAATTTCATAGGGTACAAAATTCTAGGATAGTGGGCGTACTCTCAGCACTTCAAACATGTTACTGTATTCTCTTGCTGCTTGTATGGTTTCTGAAAAGAGGTCACACATAATTCTTATCTTTGCTCTTCTACAGGCCAGTGTTTTTTCAACTCTGGCTTCTTTCAGTATTTTTAATCTAAGATTTTTCTGTAGTTTGAAAATTATATGACTAAGTGTAGTTTTTCTAGTATTTATCATATTTAATGTTCTCTGAGCTTTCTGGGTCTGTGATTTGGTATCTGACATTTGGGGAAATTCTCAGTCATTGTTTCAAATATTGCTTCTGTTCCTTTCTCTCTTCTTCTGGTATTCCCATTACATGTATGTTATACTTTTTAGTAGTTGTTACGTAGTTCTTGGCTATTCTGTTATGGGTTTTTTTTCTTTTTCCAATCTTTTTTCTCTTTGTTTTCAGTTTTGGAGGTTTCTAATGAGATGTCCTGGAGCTCAGAGATTCTTTCCCCAGCCATGTCTAGTTTCATAGAAAGTCCTTGATAGGCATTCTTCATTTCTGTTATTGAAAGGAAGGACCTTGAGAAACTTAAACTTAGTTCATATTTTGCCTCAGCATAGCCATTTTTGCTTAGACTGACGTGTTCTGAATCTAGCACAGGTTAGAAAGAAATAGATATATTTCCAACAGGCGGGTTTTAGGAAGCATTCAGACAGCAGCGTATTCCACTCCCTTGGCAAGTCTCCATCAGATGCAAGTCAAGGACAGCCCAATTTTTCAATTCATGATTTAGCTTAATAATCTCTAAGAAACTTTCAGGTTCCTTGTCGAAGGCAGAAGGCCAAAGATCACTCCTTAGCTGGCTGAAGCCATAGAAATAAGACCACCTTTTTGGTTAAGGAGTTTGTGGACTGGAAATATCTCACAGGTCTCTTGCAGGAAAAACCCCTCCCCTTGTCTCCTTCCATCTAGCCCACCACCATGGCAACAATCATGTGACTAACCCATCCATCTGCCTGTTGTCCATTACCTGACATCAGTACCTGCGCTTACCTGCCCCTTCATGATGACATGGAGCAGACCACCATCCAATCACCTTAATGACCTTCCCCCATCAAAGAGAAGTGTTAAAAGAACTCAACCACGAGCAGCCATGGCCACTGTCTTTTGAAGCTATGGTGTGGCCATGCACTCTTTGAGCTATGGCTAGGCCATGTTTCCTGGCTTTGGCCCCCTCCCCTACCTTGAGGAGGTGAATCTCCTCTTTCTCCCTCTCTCTAATTTAGTAAATATATTTTCTAATCTAACTTCTGTGCAATTCTTAGAATCTTTCATGCAGCACTGGATTGCGTAACAGACACCCACAACCCCGGCAGGCCTGACCTAACATTCTGGAAGCTCCACTGGGATCCTGATGTAACAGTCATGTTTTTTATTTCTAGCATTTCTTTTTGGTTCTTTCTTAGAATTTCCATCTTTCTGCTTACATTGCCCATCTTGCATACTTTTTATTTTATCCATTGGAGCCCTTAGCATATTAGTCACAGTTGTTTTAAATTTCCAGTCTGATCATTCCAGCTGAATCTGGCTCTGATGCTTGCTCTGTTGCCTCAGACTGTCTTTTGCCTTTTAGAATCTCTTGCAATTTTTTGATAGCCAGAGGTGATGTACTGGGTCAAGGTAAGTGCTGTAAATAAGCTTTTAGTAACATGGTGGTAAGGTTTAGGGGGAGGGGAAGTATACTACAGTCCTATGATTAGGTCTTTGTCTTTTATTGAGATGGTACCTCAATACCTTCTAGACTGAGAATTTTACATGTGCTTCTCAATTCCTCTCTCCCTCTTAGCCTCTACGATGGCTAGAGTGGACTTAAGTTGGGTATTTCCCTTCCCTCAGGTCAGTTAGGCTCTGATAAAACGCCAGCAAGTTAGGCTCTGGTTAAATAGTTCCTCCTGAGAGAGGGCAGACCTTGTTATGAAGAACAGAATGCTCTGGCATATTTCAAAACGGTTCCTTTTCCCCTCTCCTTACTGGAAGCACGAAGTGATTTTTCTCCAGTTTTCACTGTAAGAACTTGGTTGAGCTCTTGAAGGTAAAACTCACAAAAGTGTGGAGGGATCTATATCAGTGGGTCACCCTGGAATTTGTCAATTACAGTTCTGGTTCCTCTACTCCAACAGTGGTTCCCTCCTACAGAGGTTCCTACTTTTGGGTTTCTGCTCTAGCAAGTTGTGATTCTCTGTATTTGCCTGTTATTCTCTTCAGTGTTAGGGGACAGTGGTTTGTCATGTGACCTCGCTTCTCTTACAGATCTAAAAGTTGTTGATTCTTCAGTTTATTCAGCTTTCTACTTGTTGTTAGGACAGAATGGCAACTTTGAAGCCCCTTATATGCCAGACCAGAAACCAAAAGTCCTACATCCTTATCTTGTCTTAATTTTTGGAGATTTCAACACCCTCGTTTCTCAGTTCCTTTAACAACTCTCCTCCAGTGAGCTTGCCTTTCACCCTGTCTCAGTCACACCCATGGCCATATCCAGACCCTTTCCTTACCAATATCTCTCAATAACCTCAATTTCCAATATCTCTCTCTGAACTCCTTTTTCCACTCGACTCCAACAATCTTCTGACCACTGTGACCTAAATTCTATTCACTGTCCCTTTCTCCCTCATGACCTCTCATCATTACCTACCTTAAATTCTATGACCAATAATTCTAATCTTTCCTTTGCATATGCCTTAACTTTGTATATACCCTCCTGCTATATCATTACACTCAGGAAAACCTTCATCTCTGCCTAACTGACTAAGCAATCTTTCCAATTTTTCCTTCTCCCTAATCCTGCAGTTCAGCATGACTGGAGAAAAACACTCAAACACGCAGCCATGTTAACTGTGTTTTACTTTAAATAAACAGGCCTGAATACTTTCTGGCAATCATGCCAAATTCCCCCAGTCCGTTCATTATCTCACTCTTTTCTAAACAATAATTTCTTATCATTTCTCTACTCTTCAAACTTCCCATTCCCGACCTCGCTTCTTATTCACTGAAAAAAATGGAAAGGATCAAAAGAGAACTTCCACATGCTTCAGCTACCCACTGCCTGCAGTTACGTCCACATGCTCCCTCATCTATTCAAGGATAATACACCGGTACTTCTCCTCACTCTCCTGTGGATTAATTTTCCCTCTCTACCGAAGCATTCCCATCAGCATACAAGCATGCTTTTCTGTCCCATCTTTAGAAAGTTCCTCTGTTGTTCCCATGCCTCTTTTAGCTAGTATCCATTTCTCTGCCCCCCTAGATAGTAAAACTCCTCTAAACAGTCATCTGTATTCACTGTCTTCAATTCCAGCCCCATCATTCTATTTCTAAAAACTTTTTAATTAAAATATCATACATACATAAAAGCACACAAATACATATAAATAGCTTATCATGCAGTCACCTCACCAGCCTAAGCAACACCTGGGAATATTCCTTAAAACTCACTCTAATCAGGCGTTTGCCTCCATTATACCACTGAAACTACTCAAAGTCACCAATAACCTCTAAGTGGTTAAAAAGAATAGTCACTTGTCAGTCCTCATTGTCCTTAACCATTAGCTAGCTACATGTGTCACAGGTGATCACTTTTTCCCTCAGTGGAACACTTCGCTTGGGTTCTAAAAACATAGTCTCTGTTCTAATTTTCCAACCCAACTTACCATTCTTTTTTGGTCTTCTTTCTTCTTTTCTCCCTCAGCTCTTAATCAAACAACGCTTACAGCTTAGTTCTGGGATTTTTTTCCTATGTTGCTATGCTGCCCAGTGCAACAGCTATTCACAGATGTGATCATAGCACACTACAGCCTCAAACTTTTGGGATCAAGCAATCCTCCTGCCTCAGCCTCCTGAGTAGCTGGGACTACAGGTGCACACCACTATGCTTGGCATGGGACCTCTTTTTTCTTTACACTCATACCCTTGGTGATTTTATCCATTTTCATGGCCTCAAATATCATCCAAATGCAACTGATTCCCTCAAAATTTATATCTACAGTCTGAACTTCTCCAATGGAATCCACATTTCTATAACAACTGCTTAACTAACATCTCTGCTTGAATGTTTGTTATCAGACATCTCAAAACATAATATATCCAAAACTGAACTCCTGATCCTTCCCTGGAAACTGCTCCGCTTGAGATATTCCCCACCTCAGCTAGTGGTAATTCCACCCTACCACTTGCCAAGACAAATCCTTTCTCTCACAATCAAAATCCAATCTGTCAGGAAGTCCTAATGACTCTACCTTCAAATATGGATCCCCAAACTGATCATTTCTCCCTGTATCTTCTGCTACTATCCTAGTCCAAACTACCTAATTGATTTCCCCATTACTGTACTTGTTCCCTTACAGCTTATTCTCAAAACTGTAGCCAAAATGATCCTTTAAAAATGTGCTAGATTGGCCAGGCACAGTAACTCAACCTGCAATCCCAGCACTTTGGAAGGCTGAGGCGAGAGGACTGCTTGAGCCCAGGGGTTCAAGACCAGTCTGGACAACTTGGTGAGACCTCGTCTCTACAATAAATCACAAAAAAACTAGCCAGGCATGGTGGCGTGCATCTGTATTTCCAGCTACTTGGAAGGTTGAGACAGAAAGATCACCTAAGTCCAGCAGGTTGAGGCTGCAGTGGCCACGAGCGTGACACTGCACTCCAGCCTGGGTGACAAGAGTGAGACTCCAATTCAAAAAAAAAAAAGTGCTAGATCATGTCATTCTTTTGCTTTAAACCTTTCAGTGGTTTCCCATTTAATTCAGAGACAGGCAATCTCTTCACAATGTCCTACAAGGCCCATGTAATCTGGTCCTCTATTATCTCCCAATTTTATATCTTACTGCTTTCTCTTTTGCACTTTACATTCCAACACTGGCCTCCTTGCTCATCATCAAACAGGCCAGACACGTTCCTGCCTCACGTCCTTTACACTTTACTGATTTCTCTCCCTGAAATACTCCCTCAGATCCTCTCAAGGCTCACTTCCTCACCCCCTTCAAACCTTTATTCAGATGTCTCCTCATTAAGGTCTAATTTGAATACCTTAAATTACAATCCTCTTCCTCTAATATTCCTCCTTCTCCTGTTCTATTAGTCTCCATAGCACTTACCGCTGTCTAAGATACTATATTATTTACTAATTTATTGTGTTTGGTGTCTGTGGTAGGTAGGAAAATGCCTCCTCCAAAGATATACTCACATCCTAATCCCTGGGACCTGTGAATGTTACCTATATGGCAGGAGACATGATGTAAAGTTAAAACCCTTAAGAAGGAGCTTATCCTAGATTTTCTAGATGGGCCCCAAATGCCATTACATGTATCCTTATGAGATGGACACAGAGGGAGATTTAATGCAGACACATGGAGAAGGTGATATGAAGACAGAGGCAGAACCTGGAGTGACACAGCCACAGGGCCTGGATTACTGGAAAGCCACTAGAAACCAGAAAAGGAAAAGGACAGATTATCTCCTAGAGTCCCTGGAGGGAATATGGACCTGCCAACATTCAACACACTTCTGGCCTCCAAAATTGTGAAAGAAAAATTTTCTATTGCTTTGAGCCTCCAAGTCTGTGGTAATTTATTATAAGTAGCCAAAGAAAACTAATGCAAGATTTATCTCATCCAAATAGAAATATAATTTCCGGGGCAACCTCTTCAGGTCCCCTCCCACTGTGGGAGCTTTTCTGTCCTCTCAATAAATCCTGCTTTCTCACTTAAAAATAAATAAATAAATAGAAATAGAATTTCCGTAAGGACAGAAAATTCTGCTTATTGTGTTCACTTCTATTTTCTTAGCATTTAAAATAGTGTCTACTGCTTTAGCACTTGATAAATATTTGTGTAAGGAATTAATGAATGAAATAAACATCCTCAAATACTACCATCAGATTATAGAATCAATATCATACCTTTATTCAGACAAAATTATTACTATTTCTAGAGGCACAAATATTTTATAATAGAAATATATAGGAAAACCCTAGAAAGTTAAACATAAAACTCTTTTTTTCTTTGAGTTGGAGTCTCACTCTGTCGCCCAGGCAGTGGCATACTCACAACCACCCCAACATCAACCTGCTGGGCTCCAGCGATCCTTCCACCTCAGCCTTCCAAGTAGCCAGAACTACAGGCACGCACTACCGTGTCTGGCTAATTTTTGATTTATTGTAGAAACGAGGTCTCACCAAGTTGTCCGGGCTGGTCTCGAACCCGCCGGCTCAGATAATTCACTAACCTCGGCCTCCCAAAGTGCTGGGATTACAGGCTGAGCCACTGAACCTGGCCTAAAACTCTTAAAATGAGGGAGAGATGATAGAACTGGAACGTTTTTTTGTAAAAAGAAGATACACTGCAGTCATGTAGTAGTTACTAATCAAATGTCTTAGGAAAAAAATTTTTTGTTGAGATAGGGTCTTGCTATGTTGCCCAGGTTGGTCTCAAACTCCTGGGATCATGCAATCCTTCTGCCTCAGTCTCTCAAGTAGCAGGGAATACAGGTGCATGTCACTGTGTCTGGTCTACATTTTTTTAAAGATATCATTCCATTCTCACCAATGTACTTTTAGTAAACAGTTCTACCTTTCCTATAAATGGCTAACTACAATTTTAAAATAATGTTAAATGCATTTCTATTTGTATAGGTTTATATTAGGAAAAAAGAGGAAAAAACAGGGTATTCCTGAATCAGAAGTAGACATGAAGCTGACATTTCATTATTAAAAAACAAAACAAAACAAAAATAACACTAATAAGATTTGGCAAATATAATAAATACTAAAAGCTACATAGGTACTAAGAAAAGTACTAGGACACCTTCTCCTCACTGAATGCTATATCATTTACTTGAAGGCCTGAAAAAAACTGTTTCAGAGAAAATAACTGAAAACTACAGATAGCAAAATAATCTGCAGCTCTGAGTGACTTATACATAAATGAAATAATGAAGAAAAAATATTCCAACAAAAAGGGAACATCTTTCTACTAAGGAAAATAACTTTACCTGCAGCATGTAGCTGATCTGCCAAGTCATATAGCAACTTAAAGTTCTCTCCACTCTTCAAACCCCGACCTCATTTTAAAAGACAAAACAAACACAAATTAAGCAAACATAAAATCTCTAAAAAGTCTGCTAGTTTTATATGAGAGTAAATTTTCATATTATATAACTTTCATATTAAGGATGATACCTCCTCTATAAAATCTTTTCTGACTTCTATGCTATTACTATATTGCCCCCTCATAGCATTCAACACTACTATAATTAATTAACTAGTTAAATAATGGTGTAATTAATCTTTAATATCAATTTTTCCTACTAAAATAAAGACTCTTTAATTGCAGGACCTAAATCTATTTGCTATATCTGTGGTATTTAGCAAAACTCTACACATAGTACATGCTCAATTAATAGTCTCTGAATGACTAAATGGAGTTATTATTTAGATGGAAGTTATTCCACGAGGATGACAACAGGCCTGTCATAGAACAGATAATCAACACACATTTCTTGAAGAAATGAATAAATAAGTCTGATGCCTCTTCTTAAAATATTATTTCTTCTCAATGCCATTTGCAATACAAAGCTATTTAGAAACTTAATAACTTTGTCTAATGTTCAACTTGAAAAGATTTTAAAATCATAGAAGTCTTTATTTTTTCAAAAAGTCAACAGGTCATTAAAAGTCTTTTTTTATTAATAAGGAGGATGCAACAAAAAGAAGCATGTCTTATGCAATATTAACTGTTTTAATATTAAATGTGAAGAGACTTTCAGAGTTATCCACAGAGACACAGATAACTCTAGAAATCTCTCAAAGTAGAATGAAGGGTAGAAATTATACACAAGACAGCAGCAAGAGTCTAATCAGTTCTTTCTGTAATTCAGAAGTCAATCACACTCAGCAGAATGACATGGAAGACCATCAATAAGACAATGCTACCAAGGGACAAAGCTTTATAGAGATGAGATTACACCATGCTCCCCCTGGTGCCAGTAACTAGATGTGCAACAGAAAGCCCAAATTGTGTATTATGCTAATAATTTCATTTCCCCAATTGGTAAAATGGGAATAATACCTGCAACTTCCAAATTTTTTATGTTTGAAAAATATCTGTGCTCCTCTAAAATAAATACTTTTAAAAAACCCAAAGTATTTTAATACACCATCTTTTAAAATGAATGTACCACTTACCACCAGATACTACCACTTTGGCACCTGTTAGCTCTGGTCGGTCACTTTTTGTTAATTTCTGGTCAAGCCACTCTGATATTCCCACTGGTGAAGTACTCGGGGCTACATATATTGATACACATAACAAAAAATAACTATGATTTCAAGTTCTATATTATTATTTTTAAGAGAAACACATAAATACATAATGCCATAAAATTTACGTTTGTTGATTACTGTGAATTTTCTGTTCTCCTAGCTTCATTCTCTTTGGTTGTGGAAAGACTTCCATTTCTCCTCATTAGTTGTATTACTTTTGAAGTCATTTAATTGTCTGAGTCTGTCTGTAATAACTGAATAGCCCTCTTTCTATGAGATTCAAATAAGAAACTATACACGTTAAAGTGAAATACCCTCTATGCACTTATTAGTATTACATTTTTCTATTATACTGAATCACCCAAAGAGTAAACAGTGACAAGAGTAAAAAACCTTAACATCAGTATAACAGATTAATCTTAATAGATCCTCTCTCTCCCACTCCCCTGATATACTAAAGCAACTATCCTAGTACCAAAGACGATATAAAAAAGATATGTTGGGGGCAACCCCTTCGGGTCCCCTCCCACCGTGGGAGCTTTACTGTCCTCTCAATAAATCCTGCTTTCTCAAAAAAGAAAAAAGATACGTTGGCTGGGCATGGTGACTCAAGCCTGTAATACCAGCATTTGGGGAGGCTAAGGCAACAGGACTGCCTGAGTCCAGGGGTTCAAGACCAACCTGGGCAACATGGTGAGATCTCGTCTCTACAATAAACCAAAAATTAGCCAGGCGTGGTAGCATGTGCCTGTAGTTCCAGCTAATTGGAAGGCTGAAGTAGAAGGATCGCCTGAGTTCAGCAAGTTGAGGCTGTGGTGGCTGTGAGCATGCCACTGTACTACAGCCTGGGCGATAGAGTGAGACACCAACTCAAAAAAAAAGAAAAAAAGCCGGGCTCGGTGGCTCAGCCTGTAATCCCGCGCCTT
>NW_007098594.1:37767-53741 GCF_000164805.1 Carlito syrichta | reverse complement strand
CTACTCGGAAGGCTGAGGCGGGAGGATTGCCAGAGCCCAGCAAATCGAGGCTGCGGTGGCCGGGAGCGGCCACTGCACTCCAGTCTGGGCGACAGAGTGAGACTCCAACTCAAAAAAAAAAAAAAAAAAAAGATATGTTATAAAATACTTCTCATTTTTGTGTAAGCTTGAGAAAAAAATTTAAAATGAACTTTCAAATACTCTGCATTAGAAATTTAAACAGATACTATCTCTTATTATAATGTAATCTATGAATTTTAAAAAATAAGAAATTCCAAATAAACACTTACCCTTTTCTGAACTGGCACTACCTCCACTTGTTGTCACAGCTTCAAAAGATGTTCCTCGGACAGAAAACACCTTCACTTTTTCATCACACTTCACTGTACATAAGGCATTTCCTGGAAGGCACAATTTATGTTTAAAAAGTAACAAAAAAAAAGCAACAAAACAAGCATTGCTTTGAAGTTCAGAATTTACTTCACAAAGACAAAGCAAGAAATAATGGTGGACAAGTTGTTTTCTAACTCTATTAAGTATAGAAAAAAGCAAACCATAATGGTAAAGAAACATAACTGTAGATATTTGTATTATCCTGGATGTCTATAAAAATAGGACAGGTGTTGGCATGCCTGGAAGCAAGAAACTAGAACAGGCAGCCACACTAAGAAGCCACACTCCCTAAAAGGAATATAAATAAAGCTTCCTTCTCCAAAAACAATATAACCAGTAACTCAAATATATGAGCTACAACAAATTAATAAAAATGTAGTTGTGTGATAAAAAAGGAGTATGTATATGAAAACATGATAGGTCATAAAGTACAAGTATGGATGTGTCAAATTTTTTTAAAGATTTGAGACACTTTTTATGAATTAGCTATCACATTAAGAGCAACCTAAACTATGACCAAATATTTCCCTGAAAACATTACTGAAGATGAAAAATCTGATTTGAGAAATGGCCATCTATATGAAAATACACAACTTTAGTCAGAAAGGACAAAGAGTTCACTCATTTCTCCAATACCACTAGAGAGCGGTGTGCTTAGGAAAGATCAATCAACTAAAGAGACACTGAAATGAATTTCTTAATGCACATGGAAATTGACTAAGAAAAGCAAAGAAGATTGAGAATACTACCTTATTTTTTTTATTTTTTTTTTGAGTTGAGTCTCACTCAGTCGCCCAACTGGAGTGCAGTGGCCGCTCCCGGCCACCGCAGCCTCGCCTGCTGGGCTCCGGCGATCCTTCCGCCTCTGCCTTCCAAGTAGCTGGAACTACAGGCGCGCGCTACCACACCCGGCTGATTTTTTGATTTATTGTAGAGATGAGGTCTCGCTGCCCAGGCGGGTCTCGAACCCACGGGTTCAGGCAATCCACTCACCTCAGCCTCCCAAAGGCGCGGGATTTCGGGCTGAGCCACCGAGCCCGGCTACCTTTTTTTTTTTATCAATATTTTTTATTATGATATTGTGGGGTACAGTTAAGGGTTAGGTATACAAATATCCTTCGTTCAGTCACCCTTATTGATAAGAGGTGTCTCCCCATCTTTTTTTTTTAAGTTTTGCTTTTCCGGGTGTCACTTAGAAAATATATTGAATAGTGAATCCAATTTTTAGTGAAAAATCTCATTCTGCAAACGAATGACCAGGCAGAAAAGCACTGTGCTCAGGATCTATCAGAGAGAATGCCATGTCCTGGGGCCAGCAGCAATTCTATACCAAAATCTTTCTCAGAAACCTTTAAGATGGTCCATTCAAAGCAAATGCATGGCTTGTTCTAAAATTCTATCTTCAAGACTAATTTCTGCTTTTTACTAAAATTTAGCACGTTGATTAATCACCTTCCCTGGCTACTTACCTGCATAAATAGTTCTCACAAATGTGTCAGGTGACTTGATTGCAATGATATCAGAAATTGGGGCAACATCAAGTTTGGCTGCTATTCTGGGCAAAAGGTTCTAAAAGCAAAGTAAGCAGTGAGTTACACACATACATAGTAATGGATGACTATAAACAAATTCTAAATGCATATTCTGCAGAAATTTTAATTCAAATATTTTATATTTCATGTTCATCTTTGGATATACCACAACTTTACGCACAGCTTTTTTGGATAGTCTTTGAGATTAAGTGAATGCCCACCATTACTCAACTATGTTAAGAGCTTCACAGTAATAAGTCACCTTAACTCAAAATGTTGAATTATGAGATTATACCATGTACTTTAATAAACAAATTACAAAACATGACATTTCTGGATGTCTGAATTTAGATTTTAAAAAAGATAGAAAAAAATTAGAAGAGTGGTAAAATTCTCAAAAACTGAAAAACCTATACTTGTACATATTTACTTATTTACTTAGTGTATGTGAAAGGAAAAATTTCAAAGTAGACATTTCAACTTTTGTTTAAACTGATGCTGCATAAAAATATTAACACTAGCCTGAGGAACAGCTTGTACAACATGTATAAAAAGAGCAGCAAAAATAAATGCTTACGCTTTTACTTGTATATGCACATAACATCTCTGAAATAAATATGTGTTAACTTGTTCTCACTAGTAGGGATCCTTAGGAAAGTCATAATTTCCCAGGTCTCAGTTACTTCATCTCACAAGGAAGTAAAGAGACTCTCTACATGTCTAGTCTAAAGTTCTATGACTCTAGGCTTTAAAACAAGGCAAATCCATGAAGACTGAATGTCCATTCTTTCTGGACTAAAGGCTCTTTCAGATAATGTAAATGTATTTAAAAAGTGATGTGTAGCTTTTTTATCACACAAAAAGAAAAGTTGAGTTCTACACCACTTTTTAACCAGAGCTTACTCCACAGCACCACCTGAACTGTCTTCTAATCAATAACATTGATAACATCATTCAAGTTCCTCTCCCCATTCTTCCCCCAAATCCTCTCTGTTCTTTAAGAATTCTTCCAGTATTCTCCTGTAATTATTCCTTTTTTCTGCAACCTGCCACATGCATGTACAATTAAACTATGCTACGCAGCACTACACGTATTTTGTCTTAAAATAAGTTTACATACTATATATACTATGTAACTCTATACTAGATGTCTAAGCACATCAAGGCAGAGGTTTTGTTTCTTTTGCTTCTCTTGTGTCCCTACCCAAATCTAATAAGTAGTTGCATATAAATTGATGCTAACAAGTGTTGACAGCCTGAGTTCACTCCTCTCTTCTCATATTTCCAACAGGAAAGATTTTCTAATTTTCCTTTTATCATTACCTATATTATATAGTAATTCTCTTTCAACCATAATAAAAGAATTAATGAAAAGTACCATAGTCTATAACACCACAATTTAAAAAAATTAAGAACCCACAGAGGCCGGGCTCGGTGGCTCAGCCTGTAATCCCAGCGCTTTGGGAGGCCGAGGTGAGTGGATTGCCTGAGCCCACGGGTTCAAGACCCGCCTGGGCAACTTGGCGAGACCGCATCTCTACAATTAATCAAAAATCAGCCGGGCGTGGTAGTGCACGCCTGTAGTTCCAGCTACTTGGAAGGCTGAGGCGAAAGGATTGCTGGAGCCCAGCAGGTCGAGGCTGCGGTGGCTGGGAGAGGCCACTGTACTCCAGTCTGGGCGACAGAGTGAGACTCCAACTCAAAAAAAAAAAAAAAAAGAGACATAAACCTTATGTGATAATATTTCAAGTAATACTCAAGTAAAAATCACTAGTCATAAAAGAACTCATGCTATATTATTCCATTTTAGAAGTAAAATATATATATTTGTACATGCATTATAATTTTTAAATCCATAGAAGGGCCAGGCATGGTGGCTCATGCCTATAATCCCAGCACTTTGGGAGGCCAAGGCAGGAGGATCTCTTGAGGTCGGTAGTTCAAGACCAGCCTAGGCAATATAGCAAGTCCCACTCTCTACAAAAAATTAGCCCAGCAAGGTACACACACCTGGAGTCCTAGCTACTTGCGAGATTAAGGTAGGAGGATTGTGAATCCAGGAGGTCAAGGTTGCAGTAAGCTACAGTCATGCTACTGCACCAGCCTGGGCAACAGAGCAAGACCCTGTCTCAAAAAAAAAGAAAAAAAAACCCATAGAAGGAGGCTTAAAAGAAGGCATAATTGTTAATAGCTGTACTCCTGGAGAGGAAAGGGTGAGTTGGGCATAAGTGGGCTTTGATACCTTACCCTGCATACTGCTATACTGTATATATAGCCTTTCTAATAGGAATGTATTTGTGTACAACATATTTTCTAATTTCAAAAAGTAAAAATAAAAACTAAGGCTTATTAAGAATGGGCTACAAGAAAAGGGAACTAGGATAATATCCATGGCCATAGAAAAGCAAGAAAGATCCACTGACAAATTCCTTGTCTTGACTCCCCCTATCCTTTTTTAAACTTCATGTAGACTACTACCCATTCAATAGCCCATTCTTTCTTTAGGCATAACACAAGACACATGATCAGACTACAGCTTTCTTCACCCTAAGGATTTCTTCAACCACCACACAGCCCTTTCCAAATTCCAAATTTAGAAAGTGGCCTTTCTAAATATCCATCAGCAGCCCAAATAAACTGACTCTTAAGATGGGCAATTAATATAAACAAATTTTCACACAAACACACACACACAGAGAGAGAGAGAGAGAGAGAGAGAAAACTCAACACTGTAAACAAAAATAATTTTAAAATAATAGCCTAAATAGAGTTTTCTTCCAACAAAATGTAAAAGTCAGGAAATAGTGCTTTAACAGAACTTATGACACACTCTTAAAAGAATCAATTTAGCCAAACTACCATATAAATTAAGATAAATCAGGATTGGCACTCTAAACAAAGTCTGTTGTACATTTTCAGCTCAATGAAATCTAACCCTTTCAAGTAGTGATATCAGATTCCACAATCTCAATCTTCTCACCTTTCCAAAGGCAGATGCTCCAGCACAGATGTGTGTGTAATTGAACTGCTTCTGCGTTGCCAAAATCAATGGTGTCAGTTCCTCTGAGAATTAAACACATTTGATAAAACACATTTCATAATATTTTCATATTCATACACTCAGGCATAATTCAGACACTACATTTTTTCCATTGAAAAACCCCGGCTGGGCTCAGTGGCTCAGCCTGTAATCCCAGCACTTTGGGAGGCTTAGACGAGTGGATTGCCCAAGGCCGAGGGTTCGAGACCAGCCTAGACACCTTGGTGAGACCTCATCTCTACAATAAAATCAAAAAAATTAGCCAGGCGTGGTAGTGCATGCCTACAGTTCCTGCTACTTGGAAGGCTGAGGCGGAAGGATCGCTGGGGTGGCCGTGAGTGTGCCACTGCACTCCAGCCTGGGTGACAGAGTGAGACTCCAACTCACACAGAAAAAAAGAAAAACCCCACCTGGAAGGAGGCCTTTGTATGCATCATGCTGAGCCAGCAGAACTTTTGCTACACCTGCCACTTTACAGAGATCTTCTGCCACCTGTGATTAAAAGAGAAGTTCCTAATTATTCATCTATCAAAAATATGCAAAGAGAGTCACCACTACAAATATTAATAAAGCATAAAATCATAATGGTCAATTGTAAAAATCATTCTTATTATCAAAAGGGCTGCTTAGGAATTTTAAAATATTCCTTAGAGAAATCTTATGCCAATTGATCTTACTACCAATTGACCTTACACAGTCCTTCTACAAAGCATTTCAACAAAAATTCCTGCCTTGAAAAAGAAAAGTACTAATTGACAAACCAAAATCTACTTGGCTCTTTATTCAAATTTAGTTGCAAACTGTGCTCTTTACCTTTGGTTCAATGCAAGCATAAATTCATCATTTTGGAAATGGTGAAAATGAGGTTCTCCCTCAGTTAACAACACAGCCAATATATTTTAGACTTAGGGTTTCCTAGAGGTAAAGGACAGGACTGGCTGGGCACAGTGGCTCATGCCTATAATCCCAACACTTTGAAAGGTCAAAGTGGGAGGACTGCTTGAGCCCAGGAGATCAAGACCAGACTGGGCAATACAGGGAGACCTCGTCTCTACAAAAAATCAAAAAATTAGCTGGGCCTGATGGCATGTGTTTGTAGCTCTAGCTACTCAAATGGCTGAGGTGGAAGGAATGCCTGAGCCCAGGCAGGAGAGGCTGCAGTGAACTGTGATTATGCCACTGCACTCCAACCTGCGTGACAGAATAAGACTCCGAGTTGAAAAAAAATAAAAGGAACAGGACTTAACCATCCTAATTTATAGGATGGCCATTATGATTTTATGCTTTGTTAATATTTATATATTAGTCTATTGCACTTGATTTGGCAATAATGATTTCTGTTGATAAAATTAATAACCCTGGTCAATAGAGAAAAGCTCATTAAATAGCCCACTATCAATCACTGAGTTCCTGCCCATGTATGTATATTTACCTATGATAAAGCAAAATATGTTATATTTCAATTCTTCATTTTTCCTGCATGGAAACAGGATGGGTTTCTGAGAAAACTTTCTGACCACTCAGACTCTCTATATTCATAAGGCAATTAGATTTCCCTTTTTAAAGCATCTTTAGTACAACATGACTGGTTTCTGCTTTAGCAAAGTCACATTAGTCATATTATTGTCTTCTGTCACCCTGTTTACCTCCCAGCTGGTTCATATGATTCACTGATAAGCGGGCATAAAAGGCTATGCCTCAATAGACTGTAAGGTTGCAATGGTAGTCACTGAAGAAAGAAGGCAGTGCAAAAGTCCCTCTGCTGAAGCAAGTGTTTACTGGCACACATCTTGTACCTCAGAGGCCTTTTATTATAAATGTATCTGCATTTAGCTTCTCTAACTTTAAGAGAATTTACAACGAAGAAACTCAGGTTGAGCTCATGCCTGTAAGTTAGGTGGCCTGTAATCATGCCTGTAATCCTACCACTTCGGGAGGTGGTTGCAGGAGGATCACTTGAGATCAGCTTGGGCAACACAGCAGGACCCCTATATCAATTTTCTAAAAATAAATAAACAGAAACTCAGTTCATTACAAAGTAGCTATATAGCAGTGTGGGATATAAAATGGGACAGAATTTTCCCACTGAAACTAACTTTTTTATTGGCAAAAACTTCTGGCATCACACAGAAGAATCACCTGCTGTTCATAATAAATGGCTAAAGAAAACAGTGTAAAACTGAACTCTGCCTAGGCTATTAACAGTCTCTTTATATAGATAACAGTTGTTTTTCTTTAAAATTAGAACATATGATAATAAGATTGCAATTATCAAAAAAGAAAAGATTTGTCTTGATTTTTCTCAAAATAGTGTAAATACAGTATCAAAATATTTTTACATACTACAATAATTATTTAAAATCATAGCAAAACAAACAAATCTAAAATTTTTATATATCTAAAAACAAACCAACCAAAAAAGAGAGCTTAGCCATATCATCATACATTGTGAACTGTGTAAGATTTGGTTTTTTTGTTGTTTGTTTTTGTTTTTGTTTTTTTTGAGTTGGAGTCTCACTCTGTCACCCAGACTCGAGTGGCCGCTCCCGGCCACCGCAGCCTCGACCTGCTGGGCTCCGGCGATCCTTCTGCCTCAGCCTTCCGAGTAGCCAGAATTACAGGTGCGCGCTACCACGCCCAGCTAATTTTTTGATTTTTTATTGTAGAGATGAGGTCTCGCCTGCCCAGGAGGGTCTCAAACCCGCGGGCTCAGGCAATCCACTCACCTCAGCCTCCCAAAGGCACGGGACTACAGGCTGAGCCACTGAGCCAGGCTCTGTGTAAGATTTGATAGCAGGAATTGGGTAAGGAAATCCATATAACTAACCCTAAACCCGCTAGAAGACATTGTTTTAAAGACATCAATTTCATGTAAGAAATTAGACAGAAATAACACCCACATTCTGAATCTGCATTAACATGCTTTGTATTGGTTACTTAATAATAAATATATAAAATCCTCTAAAAAGAAAACACTCTCTCCAGATTTGCTCCTCTGTGAAGTTCAAGCCCCCAACTACACACTCAGCAACTCCTATACTGTGTGAGACAGAACTGGTGGCTCAAGCTGTGCAAGATTATCTGAGCCACTCATTGACATGGCAGCCCCGTGGCACAGACCCTGCAAATTATATTACAGCATCTTCCAAGGGGGTTAGTTTCCAAAGCTGTCATTGTCTTATTTCAACAACAACAACTAGAGCTTAAGTACCAGCTAGAGTTTGGAAAGAATAGTGCTTACATTTGAATTCTTCTACCAATTAAAAATTAATACCCATAATACTCTGTCCAGATTTACCACTTTCAGGAATTAGAAGCAATTAGCAAGTATATTCATCAATACAAAAAAGGGATCAGCTATTAACCTCTAAGAGGACTCAAATATTATCATTCCACTTGATACCTGATGGCACATGATGGTGCCAGTGGAACTAAATCAAGTATTCTACCCCATTTCAAAAGATAAAATGCTTAGTGAGCAAACCTTTTAGTTCCTTTTTCACACATAGTAACGGTTGTGACACTGGCTATTTAATGAGGATTAGAGCCCAGTTTGGGTTACAGTCCTCAGTATAATTCTCTATTGCCATCTTTCCCTGTCTCTTGATGGAGATTACATTTGCTATGGCTGATCTTAAAAATTTCTCACCTTGTCACATTTGGTTCCAGCTACTAAGCAGGACACTTCACCTCCAAGACGTTTGGCTGCAGTGATGGTATTTAAAGTAATGGGTGCTAGGGAATCATTTGCATGCTCAGCTATTACCAGGGTGCTCTGAAATCGTAGCAGTGAGGCCTAAAACGAGAAAAGAAAAAAAGAGAAAAGAATGATATCACAGGGTGTTTCTTTTTTACTCTAATTGTTAAGTATGTGTGCTCTAAATGAAAACAATTCTGTACACAATACTCAGTTCCATAAATTTATTTATAAAATATTTGCTCAACAGCAAAAATTGGGCTGTTTGTGTCTATCACTGTACTATTAATATTCTTAACTAATAAAAACTGAAAGTGCAAATTAGTTTCTTATTGTTAGAAAAAAATATTTTAAAACAATTTTCCCACAAATCTATGTCTGATGAAAAACTGCTCTATAACTAGATTTAAAATCTTTAGACAGAACATATTAAGAACTACCTAAGAACTGCTCAAATTATACTACCAATTACATGGGGTAACTGGTATTCCTCCTAAGGAGTACTGTATATCCAGCAACAATGGCTTTGAAATCAATTACCAAAGCTGATTCCTAGTGCTTCAGTCAAAATCAATACCAAAATAACTGATAAAGGAAATCTGTTTTTAAACTATGACACTAAACAGCAATTTTGCTAGGTTTCAACTGTTCAAAAATGCCTCTGAATTCAAAAAAAGAAAAAAAAGAAGCTGGCAGACAGTATTTTAGAACCAACCAATATCCAGCTTTATCTACTACAGACTATCAAGATATCACCAATTGTTCAAGGACATCTGAAATAATTTCAAAAGAGGATGAACAAGAATGGTCCCTCTGCTCAAAGATTTCACAGGAAATAAGATTTGTTTGTATATAAACAATTATAAGATACAACAGTTTTTCAAATCATGAAGAGATTCAAATTGTTGAAGGCTGCAGATCATGAAGCAGTGTCAAGTGGAGAAAAGGAAGGATGTTTAGGTGTTCATGTCATGTGAAAAGATGAGGGACAGCACCATAGGCATGAGGAAAGAAGAAAAATTTGGAATTACTGTGGAAAATGGCAATGAGAAAGAGGCACTGTGGATCAAATGGCATGGTTGTGTGGCTTAATTCACCAATAATTTTAAGATCTGGAGGTGGAATGAAGAAAGCAAAGTATGAAATTTACACATAGCTGAAAGAGTATAAAGGAGTATGAATGAAGAGAAGCCAAGTATTAGACACTAATGCTGGTTCAGCAACTCATACAGTTTTTATAAATATGTATTTTTCATTTATATGACTAATATCAGTTGCTGTATTTTAATATTCTTCATCTTTTCATTAGCCTAGTTTATGGGAATACCAGTTTAACCAGTCTCTGTAGATCTTCAGCTATTAGCAATTTTTTACCATTATAAACAATGAGAGAAGATCATCCTCATAACAACATCTTGACTCTCATCCTCAACAATAAGAGCACCTTCTCATCTAGAAAGACTTCTTCTGACTGTAACCTAGTGGGACTTTACTCTGGGTGCTCTGCTTCCATAGGGGACTAAGCCAGATTCTGCCCAATCCTCAACAAGATAGGGATCCTTCTTCCCCCTAAACTACCTACCTCTACTTCTCCCCAGCCCTCTAAGCCTCCTCTACCCTCAAAGACACCAATACCACAGCTGGGAGTCAGACACCCTATGGCTAACCTTTGAGGGGCAGGAATACTCCAAAACCATACAACCCTGAGGGTAGGAGGAGGAAGAGGAGAACACCATTGCAGGATATGCCAGAGGAAAGATTCACTGCATCACGTGTCAGTGGATAAAATTTCCTGTCCTTTTCCTCCCTTTCTTTTACTCAAAGGGAGCAAAAGAAAGGAGAGAAAATAAGACTTTTGTTGCTCCCAATCAATTATCTGCTTGTAAAACGACTACTTTTTTACAAATAAAAAATTCTCCCCAAAAGGAAGAAGTTAAAATCAAGATTAGAAATCTAAATGCACATTAGTTTCTTTTCTTATGACAAATTCATAGAAGTACAAGTGCTAGACCAAGAGGTAGGCACATTTTAAGGCTTTTGATAATGACTGACACAAACTATACTTTAAAAAAAATGTACAACAATTCACAATTCCTGGGATGGAATAAAAGTTCTTAGAAAGCTAGTACCATGTTCAGTATCCCTTGAATATAATACAGTGTTTCTTTTCATATATTTTATATATACATATCTATCTATCTATATCTATCTATATATATCTGTAAAATTAAATATGTGGTACTTTTTCTTTTCTAATCAGAAGAGTGAAGGACTTTGTAATTAAGACCCAAAGGTATAATTTATTATTTAAATCACATTTCATAAGAATTGCCAGTAACAAACTATTTATCACCAATATATATCAGACATCCTATTTTTGATTATGTTTCACACATCATTTACCATAAAAATTATGCGAAAAAATTATCTCCATCACCACTTGAAGAATAAATCCAAGATTTGGTGGCAGAAGGCCCATATTTGCTGTAAATTATAGTTTTATCATAAGATAAACTGAGTAGTTATCCTAAGGACCTGTCAAGCTTTTTAGAACTGCCAGTGAGAGATTGTACATTTAAAAAAAAATATTACTCAAGAATGGGCTTGATGGCTTATGCCTATAATCCTAGCACTTTGGGAGGCTGAGGTGAGAGGATCGCTTGAGGCCAGGAGTTCGAGACCAGTCCGGAAAAAACAGCAAAAGCTGCCTCTACAAAAAAATAAAACTAGTCGGGCATGGTGATGCACACTTGTGGTCCTAGCTACTCAGGAGGCTGCCCTGAGCCCAAGAGTTCAAGGATGCAGTGAGCTATGATCATAACACTGTACTCCAGCCTAGGAGACAGAGTGAGACACTGCCTCTTAAAAAAAAAAAAAAAAAAAAAGCTCAATATCAGATATATGTAAGTATACAACAACAAAAGAACATATTTAAGAACCCACTCTGTCCATCTTCCGATCAAGTTTTACTAAGCATTATATATATCCTAAAGATACTCTATATTATTTTATTAATTGACTCCTTTATAATTTTTAAAATATTAAGCTTCCTTCTAACTCAGTATTCTACCTTCCACTTCTCAGATACCACCTAGAGAGAAGCTACATCTTGGCATTGTTATGTGGTTTAATTCAGCAAAAATGGTTGTATGGCGCTTAGAGCAGAAAAAAAATTGGTCTGCGGCTGTTAAAATGTTATTCCTCCATCTGAAGTCCAGTTTCCTGATCTCTGATCTGCAAATTGAGAGAGTTGAACCAGATCAGAGATTTGCAAACTATACTCCATAGAAGGGATCTAGGAAAGCCCCTCAGGAGCTACCACAGAGAATAAGGTAGGGACCAGGCATGCAGGGCTGGAATGGCCCCCTACCCAACTTTACTTTAACCAAATGAATCAAACTAACATTGACAGAGCACTGCACCAAGGAGTTGTATATATAGTATCTTATTTAAAACTAATAAAAACTCTCTGATGTAGGTACTATTATTCCTCGGACTTTACAGATGAGGAAACTGGAGTTTAGCAGGAATATAGGTAGGAAGCAGAGCACGGATTCTGATTTAGAGTTAGGGTTCCTAACTATCAGCTCATATCAAAGCACCATCATTTTCAGCTGTTTTATAAGTAAGATTTCATTTGGCAAATATTCTTTTGCTATGTTTTTATGCACTAGTCAAAAAGAAAAGGATCCCAAAGGTCTCTTTTCATTTCTATAATTCTAAAATCCTATTTTACTTAGAAAAGTGGTATGAAATATGACTAAAGATTCAAAAAGTACATGTTCATTACTGAAAATATTTTGGAAAAATTTTTTCATTTTGTTATCTTATGACCCACTGCCGCTCTACACTTTAGGAAGCTCTTTTAACAATAGTTATGGGAGGCAAGGGAGCCAAATTCTTAAACACTTAAAGAAAGGAATCGCAATCTCTTCAAACACTGCTGCTTAAATAAAAATTAATTATGCAGGCCAGTGCCACCCATAAAGTCTTGGTCACTAGCCTTACCTGGACTCTCAAAACTGCCTAGCAATGCTACAATGATTCTTTATTGGCACTCACCCTCCTCAGCAGCTATTTCAAATAGTCTCAAACTGCCAACACATCCTGTTCCCTGTTCTTAGAAGACAGCCTCACCTCCTAACTTCACAATGAAAACTGAAGCCAGAGAGGACCTGCTTTCCCTTCCTGATACTCAACACAGAAACTCCTGTTTCTGCACAACAGAAGCTGCTATGAGTCCTTCCTCCTGGGTCGAATCCCTTCATTGGGACTCTGGATTTCACCCTCAAATCTACTCAGACACCCTGAAATCCCCGCACAGTAATGGTTCCTACCTCTCCCTTCTCCCCGATTCCTTCTCACCAATGTTTAAACGGGTTTGAGGCTCTCCCAATTTTCAACAATCCCCCAAAACAAAAGCCACAACCCTACATTCCACTCTAGCTATAATCTTCTCTAGTTCCTTACTGCCCACTCACTCCTCAATTACTCGCATCTGGTTTCTGCCTCACCAAAATTACTAACAGACTCCTTCAGGCTTTACCTTGCTTGTTCTCTCAGCAATGTTTGGAGTTATTGACTTCTGACTTGCATGGCTTAATTTACCCCCATATATAAATGGCTCACAAATCTTATTTTTGTATACATGTCCAACACAAATCTCTCTCCTGCCGGGCTCCGTGGCTCAGCCTGTAATCCCGCGCCTTTGGGAGGCTGAGGTGAGTGGATTGCCTGAGCCCGCGGGTTCGAGACCCGCCTGGGCAGCGAGACCTCATCTCTACAATAAATCAAAAAATCAACCGGGCGTGGCAGTGCACGCCTGTAATTCCGGCTCCTCGGAAGGCTGAGGCGGAAGGATCGCCGGAGCCCAGCAGGTCGAGGCTGCGGTGGCCGGGAGCGGCCACTGCACTCCAGTTTGGGCGACAGAGCGAGACTCCAACTCAAAAAAAAAAAAACCCCCAAAAAAACCCACAAATCTCTCTCCTAGGAGCTATACTTATAATTAGGTTACATCTGCATATCTAAGTGTTTAACATATCTGTCTCATCAAACACTTTCCAACTCAGCAAATTCAAACCTTAACTCATTTTCCCCTGTTCCTCCAGCCCCTTCTCCATACCACCTCTCCCCAGACTTCTTGAGGGGACGCACCCCTCTCTACCACACTGCCCAAACCATGACCTCAAGAGTCATCTCTTAGTTTTCTCTCAACCCTCACATCCAACCAACTACTAAAGTTATAACAGCTTCTCCTAAATCCACTAATTTCTCTCCATCTGCAATATCCTAGTGTAGGCCATTGTCCTCATATTACTCCAAGAGTCTCACATTTCAACTCTATCTACGATTCTGCTTCCCTCCAATCCTTTTCTTCCACTGATACTTCCATGACACAATGTTATTCCCTGCTTTAAAAACTTCCATTGCTTCCTATCCCCTTTGAATATGGTCAATTCGACTCCTTGGATTGGTTTACCAAGAATTTACTGTTTTATGGCCTGATTTACCTTTCTAATCATACATCCCTCACTCCACTTACACCTTATTTTCAGATGCTTGCACTTGCCCTGCTCTCTCAGGTCCCCAGGCTTCCCATACATTGTTTCCTCTGCCTAGAGGACTTCTGCCCTTGTTACCTGATTAACTTCCAATTAATCATCTTAGGTGTTCTGCCTAAAGGCCTATTCCTTCAAAAAACCTTAGTACATTGTCCTAAGTGGTAAAGAGTAAGAGCACTGGAGTCACCTTGCTTAGGTTTGAATCTCACCTCCACCATAACTTCTTTGTACCTCAGTTCTCTGATCATAAAATGGGGGTGATGATCATAATCTCACAGAAGTGTTGGTTAAATTAGTAAATGCAAATCTCTTAGAATAGTGCCTGGAACATATTAAATGCTCAACAAATATTAGCTACATGTAAAAGTCTTCTTTGGATCTGCTCAGACTAGTCAGCTTTGCTAGCACCAACATGGTACACTGTAGTTGCCTTTATTATATCACATTTGACTATACTCACTTGTCTTCCCCACTAGATATAGAGGCCATAACTGATTTTACCACCATAACCTACTTCAGTACTCAGCACAAAGTATATATGCCCAATAAGTGAACTGAGTATTCTTTTAAAAATCTCTTCATCAAAAGAATGAGAAGACACACAACACTGGAAGAAAATATTTGCAAAAAACATATCTGATAAAGGACTATTATCTAAAATATAAGAAGAACTCCTAAAACTCAACATCTGAACAACCTGATTAGAAAATGGAGAAACGATCTGAACAGACACCTCACTAAAAAGATATACAGATGATCAAAAAACATATGAAAAGATACTCAACATATTAGGGAATTGCAAAATTAAATAATGAGGTACCATTACACACCTATTGGAATGGCAAAAATCCAAAACACTGACAATATCAAACACTGGTAAGGAATTCTCATTCATTGCCAGTAAGAATGCAAAATGGTACTGCCACTTTGGAAGACAGTTTGGCAGTTTCTTACAAAACTAAACATACTCTTACCATACAATCCAGAAATTGCACTCCTTCATATTTACCCAAAGAAGTTAAAAACTTATGTCCACACAAAAACCTGCACACAGATGTCTATATCAGCGTTATTCATAATTGCTAAAACTCAGAAGCAACCAAAATGTCCTCAGTAGGTGAATGGATAGAAACCCATACAACGAAGTAATAAGCAACAGTAAAAAGAAGTGAGTTATCAAACCACAAAAAAGACATGGAGGAATCTTAAATGTCTATCACTTAGTGAAAGAAGCCAGTCTGAAAAGGCTACAGTTGTTCGATTCAAACTATATGACATTCTGGAAAAGGCAAAGCTATGAAAAAGTAAAATGATCAGTGGTTGCCAGGGATTGGGGGGCAGAGGGATGAAGAAGTAGAGCACAGAGGATTTTAAGGGCAGTGAAACAACTCTACACGATGCTATAATGGTAAATATGTCATTATACATTTGTCCAAACCCATAGGTACAACACTAAGAGTGAACCCGAGTGTAGGCTATGAACTTGGGTGGTAATGATATTAATTTAAGTTCATTGATTGTAACAAATGTACAACTCTGGTGCTGTATATTGACAGTGGGGATGGTTGTGGGGGGAGGGTATAGGGCTATCTCAAAATTTCCACTCAACTTTGCTGTGAACCTAAAACTGCTCTAAGAAATAACATGTATTTTTAAAAATTTTATTTATTTAATTAATTTATTTATTTATTTTGAATTGGAGTCTCACTCTGTCACCCAGACTGGAGTGCAGTGGCTGCTCCCGGCCACTG